>NC_046155.1:217285104-217332604 GCF_011064425.1 Rattus rattus | reverse complement strand
TTCTACTATGGCTTGGTGGGATCAAATCCAGGTCACAAGGCTTGCATTGCAAGGGCTTTCTACCTGCTGGTCCATTTCATCAGATAAATGATCTGACAATAAAATTCTTCATTTGTATAGTCATTGGTTCCTTACTATTTCTAGAAGTTCTTTTACAAACACTGTCAACACTGTTAACTCTATACTTTCTTCATTCTCACTTGTTCAACTACTTAAGAAAAGATCATGTAATGACCTTTTGTAACAGGAATGTAACAGGAACTAGGCCATGCCCTGGAGATCATAGACACAGCCCAAGCAGAACTGAACTTCTTTATGAACTTAGTACTTGACTGTTCATTTCTGGACACTACATTTTAGTACTTATGATGGGACAGGACCTAACCTAGAATTACATTTTAGAAACCTTGTCAAAGCTCATGAGTCCTCAGTCTTTCACAATCTTAGACAATTTCACCTACTTCCAGAATGTTTAGTTCAAATCTTGCTTAGTTCAGGCTAAGTACCCCAACAACTATCACTGTCCTTTGAGAATTTTGAGGGTGGCTAAAAATGTTAATTAACACTCATAGGCAAAACAGCAGCGTTATATTTTCTTGTGACACAAATGTTATAGAAATTCATATTTCAACTGTAACCTTGCCTGTTGCCTCTTCCCAATGAGTTTGTTCAATGTGGCTTCTTACTGTCTTGGGCATTCAGGGTTTCTGTTCTCTTTCAACATCAGGACCAAAGAAGAAGAAAGCAAATTACGAGAGAAAGGGGTTATTCAGCTACACTTTACATTGCTGTGTCACCAAAGTCAGGCCCTAAACTCCATGACAGGTCAGGGCAGGGCAGTACAGAGGCCATGGAGGGATGTTACTTACTGACACTTCCCTGGCTTTGCTCAAAAGCACTTTCTGCCATAAGTAAGACATATCAACTAGGATTTGTTTACCGCAAGAGCCCTCCCCCTTGATGATCTTCAATGATTGAGAAAAATGCACGGTGGGTCTCATGGAAGCATTTTCCTCAACTGGGGCTCCTTTCTCTGTGTGTGCTTAGCTTGGAATTGGGTTATTTTTAAAACCAGCCGATATCCTTCTTCCTTCTTCCTTCCTTCCTCCTCCCTCCTCCTCCTCCCTCCCTCCTCCCTCCCTCCATCCCCTCATCCTCAATCCCTCCATCTCCATCCCTCCGTCCCTCTGTCCTCCCTCCTCGTCCCCTCCGTCCCTCCGTCCTCCCTTCCTCCTTCCATTCGGACTGGTTTCTTGGTTTTAGAGGGAGGGAGATGGACATTTTCAAGGTTTTGTTTTTGTTTTTGTTTTTTGTTTTTGTTTTCCCTACCCAGCCGAGTTTCAATCTGCTCAGTGACAGAGAGGGCAGTGTGAGCTAACAAGCCATGCATCCTAACCCCTGACCCGCTCTGCTCCATTTGGGCACTGCTGTATCATTCCCGTCATTTTGCAACATTAACTAAACACAAAACTCATTAAAAGATGGGAAGGAAAGGGAGATTGAAGAAGAAAGGGAAGAGATGCTTTAAACCTCCTTATGGAATCCAATGAGACACTGCTGCTATGAAAAGGTCCTTTTGATCCTTGCTACAGGTATGGACTCTGAATTAAAATTTTCGAATTGAGGAAAGAGATTCAAGATCAGACTGCCTTTCCTGGATCTGTTCTTTTGCAGGCTCTAGGTTACCTATTTATTTAATAGAAACTTTGGTCTGAAGCATGCAGGACTGGTTGAATGAACCTAGACTACAGAGCTGCCCTGGTGATTGGGGCAGACAGAACAAGCAAAGGGCAAGAAAATGCATGTATGGTGTGTGGTAAACCGTCCCCAAATAGTAGATACCGTAGTTCAATGGCACGCGTGCATAGAAAAACTGCTTCTTGTATCTAGGAGACTGAAGCCAGGTTGGAGGATGGACTAGTAGGATTTTAATGGTGGCAAGCAGTAGAACAGAAAATGACACATAGGGAATTTGATCGAGAGCAAAGTAGGTGTGTGGGTTGTGTCTGGTAGAAAACTATCATTTCCTAGTCTGGATGCCAGGACACTGGAAGGATAGGTAAGCCGGTCCTATGGGAAGAAGGGATGGGAAGGCAGCGACTTGAGAGGAAGGCTAGACAACTCTGAATACCTGCATCTTCTTGGTAGAGCTTGGTGTAAGAACTGATTCCGTAAGACTTGCACCCATGCGTCACGGTAAACCCAGGGAAGCAGATTTTTAAGTTTCCATTATAGGTCCACGTACCACCTGTATTTTGACATGAATGTGATTCGCAGCCTCTACGATGTTGAGGGACGTTGAAGGTGGAAACCCTAGTGTCAAAATTCACTGGGCCTCCTTCAACCTCCCTAATACCTGACCCTTTAATACTGATATTCCTCAAGTTGTGGAACTTACCCCCCAGCCATAACATTATTTTTCATTGACGCTTCATAAGCGTTGTGAATTGCTAGTAAATATCTGTGTTTTCGGTGGTCTTTGAGTTCTCTTCAATTCACAGATTTGAACCACCAGCATTAATACCCATCCATTTCTATTGATTTGAATCGCGATGTCAGGACCAGATCCAAGCGTCAGAGAAAGGCTATTTAACACTCTTTTTTGGCCTTTGCTGGGAGTTAGGACATTAATAGAATAACCAGTGGACAGAGATTGTTACCTTTCCTTCTGCCGTGTCATAATGAAAGTCTGTCTATGTCCCTTGCCTCTCTTTGCCTTCTGACACCATGCCTGAGTATTCCATTTCAAATTATGAGTTATTGAATAAGATTTGTCCCCTCAATTTTCTGTTTTTATGTACAGGGTAGAATTATCTGGTTTGGGATTCAGCTGTACAAAATGGTAAGAAAGGACATGTGTCTGAAACATGGAAGCAGTACTACTGCTGTCAGCTGAAGAATTGCAGGCTATCTACAGGCCATACAACATGAAAATGCCTAAGAAAACATATTTGTTCAGAAGCCTTTCAGGGTTTTCTTTTCCTTGATGGTACTGGCCCATTGATCATATTGATTTACCTACTTAGATTACTTTTAAAATCTTAGCTTAACTCCCTGTATCAACAACAACAACAACAACAACAAAAGCACCAGACGACAGTTACAATCCTACAAAACTCCGTGGTCTGAGTTTTGAAAACAACACTTCAACATTTGTTTTATTGTCCAGGTGTGCCTCCCAGGTCATTCCTTTCTGCATATATTAGCTTTATAACCTGTTTCTATGCTTAGAGGTAAGATACAATCATTGTTTACTCTTGAATGAGTCTAGAAGCCTGGTACCTTTACCCTTATAGAAGACACTGTATGATTGTGGCCTTGTGTGTGTGTGTGTGGCTCCTTCCAATGCTTTCTTTTTCTATTTATTGTTTTGTTTTGTTTTGTTTTTGTCTCCTGTTTCTAAAATTCAGGGCAGGTTCATGTGCTGCTCATGGGTGGAATGGGCCACAGCCTTCGATTAAATTTAATGGAATAATACCCATCTGTGTATACCCAAGGCAGCTCAAAGTTTACATGTTTCAGATCAGCTTTCAGGTTGCTCAATGAGGTGTTCATTGACCACTAGTGTAAACGCTCCATGGTTACCATGCAGCATGTTAGCTACGGTTCCAGGCCCTATCTGGGGAAATTCTGAGAAACCTCCATGAGAACAGGAATATTATTCACCTGTTTACCAGGAAGGAAGAGTGCAGTCACAGCATGGTAAATTCTTTATAGGCCTACAGTGGCTTTTGAAGTCTGTTATATTGTTGTACTGCCAGAATCTGTGTGCTGACCTCTAAACTTAGTATAGATGATTTAGAAACAATAGCCTCAAGTTACAGTGAAATTCTTTGTTGAAAGAGACTGCAGCCATGAGAAGGCTGGCTTTCTCCATTCTCAGTCTGAAAATTCAACCCTTCTCTACTTCCTCCCTCCTTCATCCCTCCTCCTTTCCTTCCTTCACTTCTCTCTCATCTCCCTCTTTTGCTTTCCATTTACCTTCCTTCATCTCCTTTAGCTTAACTCATCAGGCACATTGGGTATAATCTCAGGTACAGGCCAGTAACCTAAACTCCACACCTCCAGCCTTCTGTTGGGAGCTGAGTGGTACACTCTTGAATCTGACTTCAGCATGAAGAGAGTCAGGGATTTCCACTCTTTTGATTTTTCTCTGGTGGAAATACATGTTCTGTGTTTCCCTACCCTCACTCCAACACTTAGATCTTCTGCAATGAATATTTAGGCTACTTCCGACTTTTTCTCCTCTCTTCCTTGAGGCCTTCAACTGGCAGGGAACTTCTTTGATTTCAAGGTCACCATTAGCATTTGGGCTCAAATTACAGGTCACCACAGAGATTCCTCCACACTCTGTATTTACCACTGCCATTATTCCACAGAGCAAAAGCAGGAAGCAACCTGTGAGCCCATCGTCAGATGACGGGATCATCAAAACATATCGCCGCTGGCGGGAGTTCCATTCACCTGTAAACACGGGTGGTAACACAATTTGTGAAATAATTATGGATGAAAAAGCATTAAGCCAGGTAATACCATGGAGGGAAGAACAATCTCCCACATACTTTTCTCATATGTTGCCTCTGGCTTGTAATGTTTACATGTGTGTGTTCATCAGTACTTTCGAGTCGTGACAGGCTACAAAAACTTGAAAGCAGAGTATGGGACAGAGCTCTGAGAAAAGTGGGGATAGGTAACTAGGACACATGTAACATACAAGAAAAAGGAGGGGAGGGCCACAGAGGGTCAGGGGGTCAGGAGAAAAGTGAGGAATAGAATGCCTGAGAATTGTTTTAGTGCTGGAGAGATACGCTCAGTGGTTAAAAGCACAGACTCCTCCTCCAGAGGTTGCTGGGTTCGATTCTCCAGACACCACATGGTGCTCAAGGAAATCCATATTTACAAGAGGATCTGATGCCCTCTTCTGGTGTGTCTGAAGACAGTGACAGTTTCCACTCCTTATACATAGAATGTTTTACTGCCATAATGAAACTCAATACTCTGTATGTATGCTATTTTAAAAATAAATGTTTAAAGACAGATCTTTCTCTACCTCTAAACTCACAGTGGTGCTGGGCAGTAGCATGGAGTCACTTGCGCTAGCTTAGTCTGATAGCATAGCTGGTACCACGTAAAAGCGCCTGCAAAATATATTCGACATCAAGAAAGGGAGAAGAGGTTGTGAGCTGAGAAACATTCTTCTCCCAGCAACAATTTTCGTATCTCGCGCTTTGATTTCTCAAAGCACGCAGGGCAAAAGCTAACGTCGGATAAATATCAGACCGCCGGGACTACACCTAAAACCTCAAGTTTTGCATGAGAACCATACCTATATTTGCGTCCTTTGATTTTACTTTGCTTCCAGTACAGGTATGTTGGGGGTCACAGGTATGTGAACAGATGGGATATAAGCAGAGGCCAGCTAATTAACATTAAAACAGGGGACCCATTGTCTTCCTATAAGTCCCATCCATCTACCTTCATTTTCTGTCACCGTATGCCTAGCAGTTCTCTTGACTGAGTGCTGTAATACACCATGGAACAAAATCAACTCCCCATAATGCTGCTTCTTCATTGTAAGCTGTGTCTCGCATGACCCAGTCCCTGGTGATGTTGGTAACTAAGCTGCCCCTTCTAAGGATGAGACTACAGAGATTTGTGTGCAGAAGTCTCTGATGTTCAGATGAATGAAAAGAACGCAGATATTTTTGAAGTCTTAGTAGAAACAGTCTTGTAGTTTCTAGCTCACAAACATCAAGACTAGAAGCAAACCCTAAAAGTTTGAAGTGAGAGAACATCAGAGTATAGTGGCTCTCACAAGCCTGTCTCTATGCAGCACAGTGGACCAGAGCATTACCTCGCGACTTTTTATAATTATTGCTTCTTCCTGAATTTACTTTTTATGCTTGGGTTGGATTACCTTATAAACTGAGGCAGTCTGAGCCACATGAAAGTTCTCGGATTTAATTTCTTAAGTCATAGAAGGTCCTGTGTGCCTGTAGCAGAACATTGACGAAGAAGTTAGATGGGTTGAATGGCTACATAATTTCAGCCACGGCCGTGCCTAGTCTCACATCTGCAAAAGACTCAACGGAGTCCTCGTAAGACATATTCTTACAGTTCTGTTCACTACAGCACCATTCACAGCAGCCAAGACACGAAGGACCCTAACCCCTCTCTAGATGACGATGTATGAAAAACTGGGGGCTCATAAATGCATTACTATCAGTATCTTTTAAAGAGAAAATCTATCATGCTATGACATGGAGAGCCTTAAAAAGTCCTACTGCAAAACCTGTAAGCCAGCTTTAGAAGATACTCTACTAATGCTACTTACAGGCGTGTAGCTAGAAAGTAGTTAAATCACAGAAAGCAGAAAATGGAGTAGTAGGTTTCAAGGGCCAGAAGGAGGCAAACTGGAGAATTGGTGTTTGATGGACAAATCTCAGTTATGCAAAATGAAAGCATTCTGATACCTGCTGCATAATAAAGGAGCACACAAATTCTAGTGAGCTAAACTGGAAACACTAAATTATAGTGTATTACATGAAAAATAATAGACATGATTGTCTTCTGCTGTGAATCCATGGGATAGTGGCGTAGGGGTGAGCTCATCTGCTGCCTGAGAGGGACATCAGAGAGTCACCCTCTATCAAAAGAAAGCTGTTCCCCTCAGCAAAGATGCATGCATTAGAATCGACTGGCATTGTCAAAGTCTGGCAGAGCCTGCCTGTAGAGAAGTTACAGCTCAAGTTCAAGTTAAGTAATGAGTCAGCAGACTAGCATGTTCAACTTAGAGAATAGTGCTTTTCTCTTTCTCGTTTCTTTGAAGAGAATGAAGAGGGGTGGCTCCTGCAGTGTGATGTTTTCAGACCCGTGTGACATTATACTTGTTCTCATCCACCTCCCACACTTTCATTCTCTCACCCTTGCTAGTTCCTTTTCCCACAATTGTCTTCCTATAAGTATTTCAATTCTTACCCTACCCAAGGGTTTTTGTGTTTTTGTGTTGTTGTTGTTGTTGTTACGGCTGTTTTGTTTGTTTTGTTTTGTTTTTGTTTTTGTTTTTGTGCCTGGAAGATGTTTCTGCAGTGGCTGAAATCTACTCCTTTTTCTCACATTCCCCCACAGGAAAGATTTCATAATGGGTGGAATAATAATAATTTGTTAGGGATAACGAATTCAATCAATTACGTGCAAGAAAGAGTCCTCATGAAGGGACTCTGTCAAACGAGTCCCTAAAGAATAAGCTCAGGAAAACGGAGGTTAGTGGATTCTGGTAGTCGTAGGCTAAGCTGCTGTCTTGCTCAGTTTTATCGCACATTCCGTGCCAAGTTCTCAATGCTCCTGCTTATCCCTAGATGTGCAACTGTGGGGTTTCTGGAGGGGGCTTGAGTCTGTGATGATTTCAGAGAGAGCTCATCTTTGATGCAACATAATGGGAAAGACCAACACACCAATTCCAAAACAACAGCTGCATTGCTCTGGAATAGGAAATTTTTCATTTCATACGAGACAGAGACCATCATTCCCCTATACTCCTCCTGAACCCTGGCACGCATATGCACAGCACAGCTTGAAGAGCCAATCTCCTAACTTCCCATTTGCACTACAATAGTTATGATTCATTGTTTCTGCTTTCTGTCTACAGACAGGAGCTCCATGAAGATAGAAGCTTCCCATACCCAGGTCTTATGTCATGATCTGGCTAAGCGCTTTAGGAGCGTGATTTTATTTAAATTGCATAAGGTAACAGTGATTTCAAATCTTATATTATGTGGAGAAGAAACTAATGTTGATGTAAGTTAAATGGCTTGCTTAAAGATCTAAGAGATGATAGGGCGGGGATTAGCCCATCTATGCTCAAAGGCTTGTACCCAGTAATAAACACAATCATCTGCATTGGGACTCATCTGTAACCAGATGCCCAAAACCAGTGCAATTCACCAAAATTGGTTCATGGAAATCTTTTTAAGATGGAAAATTCTCAAGAAAAGCAAATGACTATCAACCTTCCTCACATAAGGGGAGTGTACTGTGGTACCTAAGACCATTGACAGAGTCCTATTATTGGAGTTTTCTTGCCTTCAGCACTCAGCAGCTGGGTAACACAGGATGAGCTATTCAGCACCTCTACCCAAATATTCTTATCTGTAAACACAGACATTTAGATATAATTCACTACCAGGATTTGTTCTCCCAACTGGATGTGCTCCTGACGTGTTTATAACAGCATGTTTATAAGCACTCAGTTGTCACTGGCTACTTTTATGAACTATAGTGAAGCATGCTAAAGTTTGTTTAAAAGGGAAGGGAGGTAACTTTACAACATGGCCCCGGGTGTCTGACATTTGGCGGAGAACAGCCTGATGCCAGTGTCCAGCTGAGATAGTGCTCACCCCACCACCACCAGGCTGCAATAACATTGCTCCCTGGAGAGGCACCCTGAGAGTTAGATTAGATGTGCCCAGAATGTGGCTAACCCAGAAGGAGGGCTGGTCTGCTTGATGCCAGTGTCCAGCTTGGACTGTGACAACTTAGACCAGTACAAGCTGTCACTACCAGTGAACGGTTCACAGCAGCGGCACTGGGAAGTCTAGACAGAGATCTGAGCTGCTGAGAAGCAAGTGCAGACAGCATATTAGAGCAGGGCAAATGTGAGAATAAATGGTAGGCATGTGGCCAAAGACAGTCAGACAGACAGGCGGACAGAAGGACAGACAGACTGAATGAATCTCCATCTCTCACCATTGTCAAGGTGCTTGGAATCCAATGCACTGATGATTCACAAAGGTCCCCAAGTGGGTGGACCTTCCACAAAAATAGAAAAAGGAAGGCATAGAGCTACACTCCATTTTTATGAAACCAACATTACTCCTTTATCCAATCTAGACAAAGACATAACAAAAAGAAAACTATAGACCAATTTCTTTGATGAGCCTAGAGACAAAAATCTCGCACGCATTGCAAACTGGATTTATGAATATATTAAAAATGCCATACTAACAGGTCACAAGCAAGCTTGCTTTATCCCAGGGATGCAAGTTTGATTCAACATATAGGGAATCAATAAATATTGTGCACTATTTGAACAAACCAAAGGACAGGAATTACAAGATCACCTTGGCAGATCCAAGATGGCTCAGATGGTGACAATGTTTACTGTGTGAGCCTGGCTATGTGAGTTCAATCCTCAGGGCTACAGTGAAGGAGAAGGTTCTCCTCTACAAGTGTTGTGGCACATGATAAGGCAAAACCTCATTTACACAACACACACACACACACACACACACACAGAGCCATGCATACCTATATATACTAATAGAGACAGGAAATGAGCTTTGGTTTAATATGACAGTGTTCCAAGGAATTGTGCAGAGACAGCACGTTTTCAAAAACCATGCTTGTGGGTTGCTTTCTATCTGAATCAGAAGAAAGTTTTATTTACTCCGCCTTCTTCTGCACCTCCCAAACCCCCTGATCCCGACTTTTACATTGTCACTAGGATCATTTAGTGATCAGAAAAGAAAATGTGAGCTCTCATTAGACTCTGGCCATAACAAAAAACTGGAAAGTCTTACAGAATCTGTTGTTGTTCAAGTCTCAGGATCTGATCTGTAGAAATGAAAGCCAGAGGCTAGGGGAGCAGACAGCCTGACCTGACAGCCGCAAGGGTCGGTGCTGTGGGGCCGAGAGTGTGATTTCTAGAGAGTAAGGGGCAGAGCTGCCTCAGGGTGTGACTTTGGCTGAGTCTGTGCATCTGGGTAGACGTCCCAGACAGAAAGAACAAAGATACTGTTTCCTCTCTCTCTCTCTCTCTCTCTCTCTCTCTCTCTCTCGCTCTCGCTCTCGCTCTCGCTCTCGCTCTCTCTCTCTCTGTCTTTCTATTCCTGTCTTTGTGTATGTGTCTGTCTGTCTCTTTGTCTCTGTCTCTCTGTCTCTGTCTCTCTTTCTGTCTCTGTGTCTGTGTCTCTCTCTGTCTCTCTCTCTCTGTCTCTCTCTCTCTGTCTGTCTCTGTCTCTCTGTCTCTGTCTGTCTCTGTCTCTCTGTCTCTGTCTCTGTCTCTGTCTCTCTTTCTCTCTCTCTCTCTCTCTCTCTCTCTCTGTGTGTGTGTGTGTGTGTGTGTGTGTGTGTGTGTGTGTGTGTGTGTGTGTATTTTGCTGATGCTATTCTTTATGACTGTTTTTTATGACCAGTTCTGGTTAATTATTCAATATTAAGTAGCCGATTTTTTCTCAGATCAGTAATTAAACATGAAGGGAAGATAAAGATGTAGAAGCATACACTGTATCAATTATTTTTAATCCCATTAGATGAAACTTGGATAAAGTGCAACCCTCTTTAGAGTGCTATACGTGCACTCTGATGTAGAACTTCCCTGGGATCCGTGCCGTTTTCCCTCTCTGCCCAGTGTCAGAAGGTTCTAATCTCTCACACTCTTTACCTTTTCCCTCATCTAGGTCAGTGAGAGGAAATAGTGAAGGAAGAGTGACACAGGGTGAAGCCATTCGTTTCCTAAAGCATCTCCAGCTGGAGCGCCTCTCCTGTGCCCACCCACCTTCACAGAGGAAGCAGCTGTTTGCCGCTGCACTGTGGGTGGCTTCATGAGGCTGGCTTCCTCATCAGTGGTGGGACTAGTTCTAAACTCCCTCACTGGGGAAAACCTACAGAGGTGTTTGGATTACACAACACACAGAGGGGGAAGAGGGAGCGAGAGACAGAGACAGAGACAGAGAGACAGAGACAAAAGGAGAGACAAATAGACAGAGACAGAGAAAGACAGAGACACAGAGAGATACAGACAGACAGACAGAGAATAGCATGACTACAAATATATTTATATATATATATATATATATATATATATATATATATATACACACACACACATTTCAGAAGCAAGAGGAGGTTCTGTTTCCTGTAAGGTACATTATTTCAATCCTGTCAATGGATAACTTTATGAAGCACACAGGTCCGAAAACATTCTTCAGCCCTTGCTTTCTGCGGTATGTTTTGGGGAGAGTCACCTCCATGTGCAATCCGCTGGAGCGGTTGCCTTGAGCTCACTGTACTCGCAAGCAAATGCACTTGGTAGATGGGGATGGCAGCTGTCAGACGCAGGCTCTCTTCCGAAGCTGTCTGTGCTGTGTTCTCTCACATCCAACGTGAGAGAAGTGGCTTGGGGGTTGACGGTGAACCCTAGAACCTTCCACATCCAGCCTAAGACCTTCCCTGACCACCACGAAGCCAGGAATTGCCACAGGGGTCGGTATGACTACAGTTGTCAGAGGGTACATGGAGAAAGCGGGTCCACATTGGGCACTTGCCCATCTGTTGTGCCATTACCACAACCGGAAATCCACACTTAAGGGGCCGTGGATGGCCTCATCAGTGAGGAACCCGAAAATGACCCTTTTACTCCAAGAGAAGTACATGTGTGTTTTCTGACCTTTAGAAAATGCCTTTTATGGCTGGACATGTTTTTAGTGTTCCTGTCTTAATATCTTATGTGGCTCTGAGTGGCTAGAGCTATTCTGGTTGGAAGTTTCTCTGATGAACTGTAGGGGAAAAAAAAGATGTCTGGCTCTCGATGCACAAGAGAAATGGCACTAATAAACTTAACAAGATAACTTGGCGCTATTAGAGTCCTTTTCATAACCATTCTCGCCTTCGGCGAAGGTTTTGGCCACTCTCACGGGAAAAGGACCCATTCACGTATGCTATCCTCTACATGATTCCAGAATTTAACATTTATGGGCTTTCTACTCATGCTGAAGTAGAAATTTCTGGTTGTATCATGTGATGCAGACTCGAATGATGTTTTGATGAGGCCAGACCCACGAGAGGACAAAATGGTTTTTGGAGAGAACACTGTAGAACTCCAACGGACAGCGTAGGGTGCCTGTAACCAGCTTTGTTGGTCTCTCGCTTTCAGCAATCCTCACTGTGTTGAAAGAGGCACGGCAAAGAAGTCCTGGCCTTCCTGCTGGTCCTGGTCACCCATGTGTGGACTCAGTGGAGGCCTGGCAGTTTCTGATGGATCATGCCACCACTGCCGATTTGTGTTTGGTGTTAGGTTGAGTGAGATTGTTGGTATCCTGCCATTACTGAGCTGGACTGATGGTATCCTGGCAACAGAGATTGAATTGCTCCCCAAAGAGCTACTTTTTAAACAGGTCTACATTCCCTTTTTTACTGTCTTTCACCCCCTAGCTGTACTAGAAGGGGTGGGTGTCAAAGTGTTTGGGAACCCTTGTTAAAGTAGGTCTTGAAAAAAGCCTATACATGTAATGGCAATGATGTTTTTGTTTGATTCAGATAATTTTTTGTCCTTGGGGGAAACCGTGTGCTGCATTCATTTGAGAGCTAATCTTACTGTAACGGTGTGAAAAGCTGCAGCTTATGACTCTCTGTTTGTGGCCTTGGGTCAGTTTCACCCAACTGAGAGGCTGTTTTCGTCACATGACTTACTAAACAATTACCTTTACTTTCATGACTTCTGTGTCATCACACCAAGACTCCTTGCCACATCTGCTCATAATGAAGACTCTATCCTCCTGGTCAAGAGGGTTATGGTTTGGGTGTAAAACTGACCCAGGCACGTGTGTTTGAGGCCAGGCTCCTACAAGGCTAATGAAGCAAGATCTGTAGAGAGGACTCGAACTTTATCAGTAGGTTTGGTGCACGTGAGTGCCTGCCCTTCTTCTGTTGGTTCACTCCTTAGTCGCCACCATGATGCTCTATTCCACTGTACATGGACCCAGAAGCTATGGGGGCCTGTGACCATGAACCAAAACTGCTGAGTCATGAGTCCCACATAAATCCTTCCTCCTTTAAGACGTTTCCCTTTTAGACACAATGACATAAATGACATTTACTATAAATAGTGACACGCAGAACATAACATACTGAACTTTGGCAAACTCAAGTCTATGACTCTTCCAATAGTCAATCTGTGTTTTTGTCTCTTTACCCAAGAAATTCAGCATCTTCCTCCTCTTCAATGAAGTGCGTAGCTATTGTAAAATTAAAACTACCATAAAATCCTGAAATTTTTCATTCATGTTACAAAACCCAAAGTTTTTAAGCTAGCCTCAACCTAAAAATTCTCTTTTTTCTTTCTTTTCCTCCCTCCTTTTTCATTAGTTTTGCTTTTGAAACAGGGTTTCAGTAGTTTCAAAGGTTGGCCTGAAACTCATTACATAGCCCAGGTTGACCTGGACCTTGGAATCCTATTGTTCTACCACTAGTTCTGGGATTATGGGTATATGCCATCGTGTCTTGCAGAAATTCTATTTTAGTATATGCCAATTGACTTGAGAGGCGTAAGAGTTTCTTAGCGGAAGATAAAACACTGGTACTCCAAGACCTGAGACTGCCAACAGACTGTCCACACAGAGGATCTTACTGTTAACTCTCTGTTAACTCAATTGAAGAAATATCTTCTGCTCAGCTACAACGTACTGACCATGGCCAGTATTGAGGTAAAATGTACCCACTGATAACTCAAATATCATTTATTAAAATAAAATATAACAAGCTCAGGCATGTGATTTAGTTTATAATTAGCAGACACCCCAGGAAGCTCAAGGCCCCGACTAGGGCCTTGAAGGCGGGGAAAGCATGTGAACCTAAATACAATTGTATTTTGTCTATGTTTTTATTTTCAATGCCCTTGTGCCTTACAGAAGAAGGGTGGTGGAATAAGGAGATAAATGAATGAAGAAATAAAGTGAGGCAGGCAGCTGGGTCTGTAGCATGTGGTAGAAATGGTAGAGTGTTTGCCTAACATGGATGGTGTCCCAAGCTCTATCCCTAATGCTACAGAAAATGAGACCAGCAGCAAGAGAGCAGTGCTCCAACACTTCCTGTGAGAGAGGAAAGAGTTGGGCCTAGAAGCTGCAGGCTGGGAACACAAACAACTGAGGTTTGAAGATGATAAGGATCTCTTAAATAAGTAGGGCAATAGACAGCACAGTCAGGAAGACGGACCGAGAAAAGGGGTATGGGGCTGGGCAAGAGATCTGTTAGCTAGCTTCCCTTGGGCAGTCGGGTCAAGGGTAGATGGCTGCTCATGGCTGAGGTATGGATCTCTCCCTAAGACTTTCACCATGGAGGACACAGATGTGTCTGCTTCTAGCTTCTTAAAATTTGAAGATTCTCCTTTTCTCTCTTTTCACCTATTTTATCTGGTTCTTAATTCTGGATAAAAAAGTAATAAAGTATGAAAGTAGAACCTGTCAGAGACAGAGCAATCCAGATGGGAAAACGAATATTCAGAACTGCCCAGTGGTTTGTCAAGGATCCTCAAGTTAACTTGATTCTTTGTTTTTTACACACTTCATTCTGATGCGACCATGGCCTTCAAGACCGATCGGATTGTCATCGGTTTAAATAAAATTGAATAAGAAGGACTGCACTAAATCAAGTTGTTCATAACTTCAAATCTCCCTTCCTGTCCTTAAATTATCTGTAGATCAATACAGAATATGAATCACTACTGAAACAACAAAAACAAAAGCAGGACTATCAGGTCTCGCTTTTTCAATGAAATGAATTTTTAAAATACAACCACGATAGAAGAATCCTTTTTGTATTCCTTTAACAAGATGAAGCTGTAGGACTGGGCTTACCTTTGAATGAATTATTTCATTTTTTGAGTAATTACCTGTATGCTGTCAGTTGCTATTTCACAACAAGCATAAAAGTTAACTTTTCTTTTTTAAGGGGAGAAAATTTCATGACTAATATAACTATTTAAGAAAAGATATCAGCCTCCCAATAAAATAGTAATGTTGCAGGCTCAGCGGCTCATAAAACATTATGACCTTAAGCCAGTAAGTGTGAGCCGAGATTTAAATGTTGCCGCTTGACGGCAGAGAGGAATGTGCATGGAAGCATCTACAAAAACCTCAAGTTCTTGCAGCAGGGGCTAGGAAAAGAGGGGTTCCAATAGCTACTGGTGTCCATTTTGTATCTATTCAAACATGTATGGATGCTTTCTGCTTACCTATGTGGAGTGGGTCGTCTGGAATGGAAAGATAAACTGACAAAAAAGGGAGAGAGGAACCAGGATCGAAGGTTCCTTTGCTACCAGAGCCACAAGCTTAAAGGGAAACAATGGGCTTTCCATATGGTTGAGCTGAAGCTGGGTGTGCTGTCCCTAACCCCAGTACTCGAAACCGAAAACCAAGATGGCAGATTTAAGCACACGTGACCTTGTTAAAAAAGTGGACAGG
Source organism: Rattus rattus (assembly GCF_011064425.1). NCBI lineage: Eukaryota > Metazoa > Chordata > Mammalia > Rodentia > Muridae > Rattus > Rattus rattus. The sequence continues at coordinate 217,317,368 of NC_046155.1, read as the reverse complement.
GAGGGAGGAAGGAGGGAGAGAGAAGGAGAGATAAAATCACGTTTGGTAAATGCTGGACTCAAGTTTCTTTCCAAAGGAGAAAAAAGCCCACTAATGAAATAGAAGGCTCTCAGCGATACTCTGGGACATGAATAAGGTTGGGCTAAAACCGTGAGGGGACAAAAAAATGAGCCAAGATTTGGCATAGACAGAATGTAAATTCCGAAATGAGGGCATGGTTGATTTTCAGTATGCTCGGATCCTCCACAGCTGAAGCATACCCCAGGATTGATAGCATGTAGTAACCTTTAAAGAGTACAGTGGAACTCTTCATGCCAATCCACACTGAGCTGCGTTCTAAAAGATCAGCAGGAAGAGGTACCTTTGCACTTTAGTGACTCCCCACTCCCCTCCCCACTCTCTCTCCCTTCTCTCCCACCCTCTCCCCAGCCTCACAAATCCACAGGGATGTACAGGTTCATCCTCGATAGTTGAGGAAGTTTAGGCCCGCCCCCTTCCGCAAGGCAGGTCTGCAACTAGTGAGAGGTGTCTTTCCTGACATCGTTACTTGTTTTTTCTTACTGACCTTCTGTTCTTGAAAAGATTTATACATTCTTTCCGTGGCCAATGTGTCTCACAAAGGTGAATTTCAGGCATGGAAGCTCATTGACAATGTGTGTGTGTGCTGTGTGTCTTGTGCCTTCCTTCTCCCTCACTCATCTTGATGAACACATGCATGTGTATGTATGTATATTTATAGGGTTTTTAAAAGGTTTTGTATTCTAGAATTAGAAAGTAAGCAGATTAAGTCTTGGCTCTAGCAATGGAAATGTTTTTGATGGTCTTGCACCACTGGGATGATAGTCTTTGATGGCCTGTACAGATAAATAAATTTAACTTCCCAAAGGCTGATGTTATACTCGCCTGGGTAGCAGGAAGCCTGATCTGTCTCTGGGCTAACCTTTGCTCTCCTGTTCCTCCACCTTCCACTTCTCTGCTAGAATCCTTTGAGCCTTTATGTCTTCAGTCAAACCCGCACCAAAAACAGGCGTCCGCCAAGTCCTGTAGGCCATTGGTGAGAAGGTTCTATAGATTAACATTTAGGGAGGACCAAAGTTGAAACTAGAGGAACTATGACACTTTTCTTTTTCTTTTTTTCTTTCTTTTTTTTTTTTGTTTTGTTTTTTGTTTTTGTTTTTTGTTTGTTTTTTGGAGCTGGGGACCGAACCCAGGGCCTTGTGCTTGCTAGGCAAGCGCTCTACAACTGAGCCAAATTCCCAACCCCATGAACGCTTTTCTTGTGCCTTCCAAACTGCTCTGAGAACACTTCCCTGCCATTTTGGTGGCTGGATTACAATGGTTTAATACACAACAGCCCCTGGTCCCCAGTGGAGAGTCGGGGAGGACAGCCATTGGGTGGGGATCCAGGAGCCTAGATGCTAACATATGACCACAACCAAAAACAATCTACGAACAAATGACAAGGCTCTCCACCCAAGATCATTCTTCAGTATGGAAATAAACATACAAAAAGTGGAAAAAGAACCACTGCAGATTTAAATGTGGAAAATCATCATGCGTAAGACAGGGATGTGTTCAAGGTCTGAGCCATCTTATCCTGAAACCATAAAACAAATATTTCCCATTCAAAGTGACAAAGTGCAACGTCCAGTTGAAGAGCGTGGCTGGTACACAAGCCAAGTAACTCTCTCTCCACCTTGTGTCAGGTGGCAGGGAGGAGTAAAGGTTAATACTTTTTTGGGGGAAGGAGCCAAGACAGAGTGAAACAAGAAAAGTTAAATCTACTTGGCCTGGAAGTCAGTTTCTCTATTCCCTCAGTTCATGCCCACTCGTTGTTCATGGCAACAAAGCTGTACATATTTTTAAATACAGAGATCTGGACTGTACTTCTTCTGTTAAAATTAACTTGATCCATGACATCTGGTTGATAGAAACCCACCACCTACTTTCAAAAAGAAACACAAAGTCTAATTGGAGACATTAATGCCAAGCTACTTGCCACAGAAGGCAGGGATAGTGCAGTCGGGAAGAGAAGGCACTCCCAAATCTAGCAATGCCGTGGGTGCTCTACAGGCCAACCGTAATACCTGTTCATAGAAGGATGGATGATGGGTAGAGGTATGAATGATAGCTCATGAAACTGGGGGAAAAATGTACCTGGAAATGTGATAAATGGAAGGGTCAGACTACGAAACTCTCTTAGACAAATAGAAGGAACAACTAAAATTGATTACTGATTGGAGTAAAAAGCAGAACTGCTTTAAAATATTTTATTTTACATTAGTCTTGAAATTAACATATAAAATTCATTTTGTGCATTTCTATGACTTTTTTATATTTATTCCTTTAGTATATATGGTACATTGCTTGGCATCTTCAGATACACAGAATCTATTATAGATGGTTGTGAGCCTGTATGTGTTGCTGGGGTTGAACTCAGGACCACTGGAAGAGCAGTCAGTGCTCTTAACGCTTCCATCTCTCTAGCCCTTTCTGTGACTTTTCACATGACACACACACACACACACACACACACACACACACACACAATGCTACAACTTGAGTACAAAACAATACCATCACTTTTGTAGCTTCAAATTTCTAACCCAACCTGGATTTGTTCTCCCTCTCAATAGACTGAGTGTCTTTCCTTTTTCTTTTTTTCGGAGTTGGGACTGAACCCAGGGCATACGTTTGCTAGGTAGTGCTCTACCATGAGCCAAATCTAACCCCAGACGGTGCTCTACCAAGACAGTCATTTATTTAATCATATATGTATGTGACTTACCCTTTACAATCTGTCTTTGATTTTTGAAACCGTTTACAATACTTATTTTCTCTGTAATGTTTCTTGGTACTCAACAGTGATATTGGGATATTTGGACTGTTCCTAGTTTTTTCATTTGACGCGCCGACAGATGTTATAAATATTTGTGTCTGTTTGAAAATTCTGAGATATTATTCTCTAGAGTCAACATTCCCATTTAAAAAAATGTCTGGTTGGACTTCCGGAATGACCACCCTGGTTTGTATTCCTGACAGCCCTACAAGAGCTTCCAGTTGCCCTGATTTTTGTGCGTTGTTGTGGTTTTAATTCATACTGATCAGTGGATAATGAAGTAGAAGAACTTTTTTAATACAGTTATTTTTTTCTGCATAGTGTCTTTAATGAAAAGTCTGCTCAAGGATTTTGCTTGTTTTTGCTACTGTCTTAATATTGAGTTCTGAGAACTTTATATATCCTGGATAAAGTTATTTTGTTACCTATGCAATTTGTGGAAACTTTATCTTGGTTTGTTGCTTCTTTTTCCTGTCTTTCATGAAGAAAGAGTTTCTTTCAATGATGCTCCCATCACTCTTGTGTTTATGAACCCCTGCTTCTCATGTCATCTAAGAACTCCTGCCTACACCAGGCCATGGAGATCTCTCTCCGCTTATATTGCCTTACAAAGTTTTCCATCTAGCTCTGTGACCCACTTTGGAGTTAATTTTTTATAAAAACTATGAGTGTTGGGTTGAATTAAATGTTTTTTATTTGTTTTGTTTTGTCTGCTGATGTTCAAGTGCTCCCAGTTAAAATGTTTGATACTTCCTCAAGAAGTTTAGACTCCGAGAATCAAATAACCCTATGAAAATGGGGGTAAGAGCTAAACAAAGAATTCTCAGCTGAGCAATATTGAATGTCTGAGAAGCACCTAAAAAAATGCATGTCCTTGGTCATCAGGAAGTGCAAATCAAAACAACCTGAGATTCCACCTCACACCAGTCAGAATGGCTGAATCAAAAGCTCAGGTGACAGCAAATGCTGGCGAGGATGTGGAGAAAGAGAACACCCTCCATTGTTGGTGGGATTGCAGACTGGTACAACCATTCTGGGAAATCAGTCTGGAGGTTCCTCAGAAAATTGGGCATTGAACTACCTGAGGACCCAGCTATATCTCTCTTCAGGCATATACTCCAAAAGATGCCCCAACATATAACAAAGACACGTGTCCTTATGTTCATAGCAGCCTTATTTATAATAGCCAGAAAGCTGGAAAGAACCCAGATGCCCTTCAACAGAGGAATGGATACAGAAAATGTGGTAATTTACACAATGGAATACTATTCATAGTATTAAAAACAGTGACTTCATTAAACTCTTAGGGCAAAATGGATGGAACTAGAAAATACCATCTTGAGTGAGGTAACCCAGTCACAAAAGAACACACATGGTATGTACTCACTGATAAGTGGATATTAGCCCAAAAAGCTCAAAATTCCCAAGACATAATTCACACCATGAAGCCCAAGAAGGAAGACCAAAGTGTTCAGACCTTCTAAAATGGGGAACAAAAATACTCTGGGAGGAAATATGGAGACAAATTGTAGATGCAAAACTGGAAGGCCATCCAGAGATTGCCCACATGGGATGCATCCCATATACAGCCTGAAACCCAGACAATACCCCAGATTCTAGGAAATTGTGCTGACAGGGCCCTGATATAGCTGTTTATGAGGCTCTGCTTGGTATGACAAATACAGAGGTGGATGCTCACAACCAACCATTGAACTGAGAACAGGGTCCCTAGTGGAAGAGTTAGAAAAGGACTGAAGGCTGAAGGGTTTGCAACCCCATAGAACACAATATCAATGAACCAGAACACCGCCCCCCTCCAATGCTCCTAGGGACTAAACCACCATCCCAAGAGACCACAGGGATGGACCTATGGCTCCATCCACATATGTAGCAAAGGATGGCCTTGTCAGACATCAATGGAGAGAGAGGCCCTTGGTCCTGTCAAGGCTCAATGCCTCAGTGTAAGGGAATGTCGGGGCAGGGAGGTATGAGGGAGTGGGTGGGTGGGTGGGTAAGGAAGCACCCTCATAGATGGGGTGGGTAGCAGATTTCTGGAGGGGAAACTGGGAAATGGGATAACCCTTAAAATGTAAATAAAAATGCAATAATAAAATGCTGTTCTTCCTTGAATTGTCCTCCCAATTTTTCATATTCCCTGTTTTAACCTGCACTTTGTTTTCTAATACTCACTGTGTCGATTTCCATAACTTTAAGTCATAAAATGGGATAGTGGGACTCATCTAAGTTCATCCTGTTCTCACAAGTATATCGGTTCCTTTGGTCTTTGCCTTTCTCTATAAATTTAATGGTAGCTTGCCTGTGTCTTCAAGAAAATCACACTGATATTTTAAATAGAATTAGCGTTAAGTCTGACAATTAATTCGTGGAGTATGGATAGATTTATGGTTACTAATGTAAAGAGGAGTAAAGTGATAGTTCTTCATTTCTTAGGACTTACATAGGAAGGATAAATGAGGTCCATTCATGTTTTTTATGGTATTTACCTAAAAACAACTCCTGAGACCATAAACCCACACACTCTGATGGGTGACCAGCAAAGAACAGGAGACTTGGGTGTGTACATTTTGTTTGTGCCTGCCATTGGCCCTTGATGGTGACGTCTTAGCTCACACTATGACAGGTCCTTAGATTGCACAGCGTTACTCAGCCCAGGGAAATGCCTTCTTTAGGACACTAATTTATTCAAACCAATACAAAAATCTAACTGAGCTACCAACGGAAAACGTACATGTGATGTGGTTTGAGCACACCCCTCAGCCCCCACCTTGTCTGGCCTCAGTGGGAGAGGATACACCTAATCCTGTAGAGACTTGATGCCCCCCCCAGGGGGATACTGGGAAAGGCTGCCTTCTCAGAGGTGAAGGGGAGGGGCGAGGAGGGAAGAACTCTGCAAGGGGGGACAGGGAGGGGGCAACAGTTGGAATGTAAATAAATAAAATAATTAATACTAAAAAGTCGTATTAATAACTTAAAATATATATGAGATAAAGAATAAATATTTTTTTTTTTTCAAGGTAAAGTTAAACTTATTTCTTTTTCCATCTTTTACGTTTTGTTTAACTTCTGTTTAGTGGGGAGAGGGCAACATGGGAGAGGTCAAATTCGAGGAGAGGCAACATGGGAAGGGCTCTGGCACCTCACGTTGGAGGCCAGAGGACAACTTAGAGTTGCTTCTCTTTCAACCACGTGGTACTTGGGGATTAAAAGACAAATATTTCTAAGTCTTGAAAATTTAAGTCTCGTATAAAGTAATGGGCATCTAGCAAAAGAGGTGATTAGGGAGGTAAGCTCAAGAGCCTGAGTAAAGCTTACACATTATATATATGAGTGGATTTTGAAAAGTGCCAGTTTCACAAATAAAAAGGCAGAATATTAGAGTTAAATCTCAGCTACCCTGGTTCTTTTATGGTACTCAATCTTCCCTATCCATGATCAGACCTCATGCAGATGCATGGAAACACAGAACAGTAACCCCACCAACTGTAATCCCACTCTCTGGAGGCTGGGGCAGGAGGATCAAAAATTCAATACCAGTTAGGCAATGTCTGGTAAAGCTGCTGGAGATACAGTTCAGTAGTAGAAACCTTGTATCTCACGTGCGTGACCTTGAGTTCAATCCCCAACATTGGAAGAAACACTCATCGAAGGCTCAGGTAGGTAAAGATCATATGAAGTTTTGTTTACAACACCTCAATCTGTCTTGATAGAACGCCTTCTTACAAGTCGATGCCAGATCATTATATGATCACTATAACCAATCATGATTCTTGTTCATTTTCAGTAGTTAGTGGGGGGGGGGTCACAAACCTCGGGGATTAATGACAAATGCCATGGCAAAGTTACAGGGCTAAGTGGAGTATCTGGGTCATACAGCAGTACTGGCTTCCATGGGGAAAGGGCACGCTAATCTATAATTCTTGGGCACAATCTCTTAATCTATCATCTGAAGTGGGACTTCTTTGTACTTGACAGACACTGAAATCTAACATGGGGAAAAATAAAAGAACCCAATGTCTTTCTGAGCAAGCGAAGGTTTTAATATCGGCACTGATCATTTTAATTTTAATTGTGGAAGAAAGAAATTGAATAAGGTATCAGAAGACGGAAAGCTTTTTCTTGCTAATGGGTTGGTAGGATTAATAGAGCAAAAATGGGCCTCCTACAAAAAAAAATCAATCTACAGATTCAATGCAATACCCATCAAAATCCCAACACAATTATTCACAGAAATTGAAGGGCCAATTTTCAGCTTTATAGAGGAATACCAAAAATTCAGGGTACCTCAAACAGCCTCGAATAATAAAAGAACTTCAGGAGGTATCACGATCCATGACTTTAAATCTCACTATAGAACCATAGCAATAAAAACAGCATGGTATTGGCACAAAAAAATACAAGTGAATGAATGAAATTGAATTCAGGACCCAGATGTAAATTCACACAGATATGGATGCCTGATTTTTTAATAAAGAAACCATAAATATATACTAGGAAAAGGGTGGCATCTTCAACGAATGGTGCTGGCCAACTTGGATGGCTGCATGTAGAATGCCAACAGATCCATACAGATCACCCTGCACAGAACTCTGCTCCAAAGACCTCAACATAAAGCCAGATGCACTAAGACTGATAGAAGAGGAGTGGGGGTAGCCTTGAACTCATTGACATAGGAAAAAACTTTCTGAACAGAACACCAATAGTACAGGCACTAAGATCAACAATTAACAAATGAAATCTCATGAAACTAAAAAGTTTCAGTGTGGCAAAGGGCATCATCAAGTCAGTGTCAGGCTACAGAACAGGAAAAGATATTTTATCAACTTAGCATCCAATGCAGGGGTTAATATATCTAAAATGTAAGGCTAATATCTAAGATGTATAGGGAATTTAAAGAATAAACTGGACATCAAGAAAACAAGCAACTCAATTTTAAAAATGGGTTCCCAGATCTAAACAGAGTTCTCAGGACACTTAAAGAAATCTTCAACATCCTTAATCATCAGAGAACTTTAAATCAAAACCCCACTGAGATTTCCTCTTATACCAGTCAGAATCGCTATTATCAATAAAACAAACACATGGGAGAAACATTCATGCCGGTGGGTACAAGCTTGGGTAGCCATTGTGGAAATCACTATGGCAGTTCCTTAAGAAGCCTGGAACAGATATACCCCCAACATCCAGATATTCTATTTTTGGACATATACACAAAGGGTGCGTTATCCTCCTACAGAAACACCTGCTCAGCCATACTTATTGTTTCTGTACTCATGATAGTCAGAAATTGGAAATAGTGTAAACATCCCTCAGCAGATGACTGGATAAAGAAAATGTGGCACTTTTCACAGTGGACTATCGCTCAGCTGCTAAGAAGCATGAAACCATGAACTTTGCAGGTAAATAGAGCATGCAAAAAAAATCATCCTAGTGAGGTAACCAGACCCAGAAGGACAAATATAACATGGATTTTTTTCTATGTAGATATTAGCTGTTAAATCTCCAATAAGGAATCTATCATCCATATAACCACAGAGGTCATATAGAAAGCAAGGGACTAAGGGGGAAGGGATGGATCTCCCTGAGAAAGGGAAATAGAATAGGTAGTTATGGAAGACGAGGGAGAATCAGACAGAAAGGGATAGGGAACGGGCAGGTGATGGAGGCGAAAAGGGAGAGCTAAAACTAAGAGTGATATTTGAGGGGCCATATGGAAAACTAATACAGTAGAAGTTTCCTAATATATAATATTATATAGTTTATATTATTCTATATTCTATATATATATATACTCTATAGTATATATCCTCTATTCTATACATATACATATATGTATATATATACACACATATACACATGTATACACACATATACATCATATATACACACTACATATACCTATACATCATATATCATATACATCATATATATAACATACATCACATACATGTACATATATATACATATACTTCATATACATACACACACCCACACTCAGACACACATACACACATACACAAATATATATATATATATACACATATATGTATATATATATATATATATATATATATATATATTTGAAGGCAATCTGAATGAAGTTACCAAATAAAAGAGGAGACAAGAGATCTCTCACCACCACATAAAGTTCAATATTGGAAATGGGTCGCATCTAATTGAGTTGCTAACCAAAGGGGCTCCAAGAAAGCTCCCTCCCAAACAACCTAGGCTACTATCAAGGCTGCCATTTGATCGCCCCAAACTGGTGGTACTGCTGATGGTAACATCTACACAACACATTGAACACGAAGAAGCCAAGCTGGTCCCTACCTAGGGTCTTTACCCCTATGGACTAGTGTTCCTGGTACTGAACACCACCTTGGATCTACAACGACGTTCTACCTGTAATAACTGCTTCTGCAATAGCAGCACCAAGCTTGTGGGAATAACCAACCAATGATGCTTAGATTTAAGACTCGCCCATTAAATAGAACCCATCCTCCACACTGCTCTGGTAGCCAAGCACCTGAGATCAGATAGGCCAGGAACCTAGGGGAAAGCCAAACGCTACTGTTCTGCTTAAGAAATGTAGCTGTAAAATTACTAATAACGTCACGCTATACTCGTAGATCAGCTTTTTTTTCCTCAGTCGTCATCAGAGAAGCTTCCTCCTACACTAGATGAGAACAAATATGGTGAACCACAGCCGGAGAGTGTGTGCAGAGTGAGAAACCATAAATGTAGTTTTTCCATCAAATCCCTCCTCTCAGGGCTCAGGAAACCCTGCAGAAGAGAGGGCAAAAAGAGTAAGACAAGCAAGAGGGGAGAGAAGGAAATAATGCCCAATGTGGTTGTTTGAATATGTGTGGCCCAGGGGGTGGCACTATTAGGAGGTGTGGCCTTGTGGGAGGAAGTGTGTCACGGTCGGGGTTTGAGACCCTCCTCCTAGCTGCCTAGAGGACAGTCTATTCCTGCCTGTCTTGGGTTCAAGATATAGACGTCTCAGCTCCTTCTCCAGCACTGTGTCTGCCTGGATGCTGTTGTGATTCCGGCCATGATGATAATGGACTGAACCTCTGAAAGTGTCAGCCAGCCCCATTAGATGGTTTCCTTTTTAAGAGATGCTGTGGTCATGGTGTCCGTTCACAGCAATGGAAACCTTAGCTAAGACACCCTCTAAACACAAGAGGACAAATGCACATATGGACTTACAGAGACTGTGGCAGCATACCAGGGCGCCATGTTCCCAGTTCCAGGTGTAGTTGTTATTTTCCCATGGTTCCAGATGAGGTCATTGATGATCACAGAAGTGAAATCACTGACCAGCATCAGCACAGTAATGTGTGGATTTGAGACCCGGGCTGCAAGTTCTTGATTTGATAAAATATAACATGAATGGCCACATTCATGGAATAGTCTATTTTTGCTGAAGGTTCCAGAATAGGAGTTCATTATGGTGGTGAGGTATAAGCTTGGCAAGTGGCAGGCATAGCCCTGGAACCAGGGAGATTATCCACGACCACAGACACAGACCAGGGAGAACAAAATGGAAGTGGGATGATGCTGTGCGCTTTCAAAGTCCACTAGTGGGGGACTTCCTGCAGCAATGCTTCACCTCCCCACAACCTTCCCAAACAGGGCCCCTGACGGGGGAGCAGGAGTTCAAATGCATGAATGTGTGGGGACACTTCTCACTCAAACCACGACATTCTTACACTTGTTTTATATTAATGACGCCCACCCCTCAGAAAGTCTTCCAAGTAAAGCAACAAGAGCAGAGAAAGCCCAGCAGCCCTTACTGAAGGTAGAATGGAAGGCCTAGGAAGTGCCCGTCATGTTATATTCTACCCCTCTTTCTGAAGAACCTCCTACAGCATTCTCTACAACACCATAGTCCCAAATATCGCAGTTAAAAATCATCTATTTTCCAATAAAAATTGAAAGACCCAGGGCTAACGATGGACGGTAACAGGAGGATCTGGTCTGTCTTCCAACACACGAGGACCAACGGTCAACAGGGAAGCTACATTTGGGCTTCACCTGTGTCTCGTAGGAAGTCATCTCCAAGTGAGCACGGATCCTAAGTAGCCCGCAGCCAAGAGAATATAATCTGAAGAGGGGCTGTTGAATTTACAAATCCTGTGCATGGAAGATAAAGCCACAAAAGATTTAAAAAGCAGAATAGTATCCAAATAGAGTAAACTATGCATTGGCCTTCTTAGATTGCAGTGTTTATAGAGCAGGGCTACATGCTTGGCTCACGGGATAGAAATACAATACTAGAATCTTCCACCAAATGAGATGTAGGGAGAACTTGGTCCAGCTAAGCTCACCCAGATCACTGTATCACCCAGAAATCAGTCAGTCACATCAAATCCTGTAGATAAAAGAGGTGGCAGACTGGGTATGCCTACAGCTCTAACCCGACCAGCAACACACTGCATTTGAATGGCTTCGGAAGCTGAACTGCCATTGATTCTGTCGTTAATTTGTCAATGCCAAACTATTTGACTTTGGAATTGTCAATATGCAAGGACCCTACACTGTGAAAGCTTGCTATATTGGAATGTGGAGAGTTGACAACCTCTGTGTCTTCAAAACACTTTCTCTAGTCTTGGGTGAGCCGTTGGTATTCTGGTCATAAGAGGTCAGTGCTGTGCTTGGGGCAGCTCTCACTGCCTGCCTCTTCCCTTCACCCAAAATTCTCCCCCTCCAGACTCTACATTCTTATATAATAAAGAAACCTAACAGGAATTGTTAGTCATTTTCCCAACTGGATGCTGAGGAGACAAAAACCATCTCATTTTAAAGTCAAATAGAATGGGATCTGTAGATAGTATAACCCTCCTAGAACGGCTATGGGGTCTGAGAGGAGACAAAAGGGTTCACCCTTTACTTGTTGCCAAAGGGACAAAAGACAATATTTAAGCTTTTAGGAAAAATAAATAAATATCCAGACCATAACCTTTTTGGTCTTAACCTGCACGAACAGGGCTGTACCATCGCTTTGTGACTGTTTAAAATGAGCGATTTGAACGGATAATAAATCCACCCCAATTTTATCGGGACACACTGTGGCCACCGCAGCATCCTTCCAGGTCACAGGAGGATGGGAACGACATAAAACAAGACTCCGTGGCCCCCGTTTTGATGGCAAACACTACCTGTAATTATTTCCTCAGCAGGACTGCATAAAACTTGGATCCCATTCAATCTTATACCAAACAACTCCGATATTTCATGTCATGGGTGAAAGTGAAAATGGGGATAGTTCATCAACACCGATCGACGATATAAAAAAAAAGAGCCGCGAAGCCGGGGGTATGAGAGTGCATAAAAATGTTTTGTGTTCTGACCAGTACGCCGCTTTAAAATTTTTTTACAGTCGGGCCCAATTGTTCATTCTCGCCATGCAGAAGATACTCACATATTCATTTTTAAAAGGGCAAATCAACCATAATTCAGTTTATAAACTGTGAAGCCGGTTGCGAATGTCTGGATGAATATTCATTAGTATCTCTTAATCTGCCATCGACTGTGATTCATTAGGCATATGTAAATATCACTCACTTTAATTGCCCCTAAACTGACTTAACATAATATTGTCATTAGCAAATTATTAGTTATTTGTGTAACTAATGGTGCATTATGGTATGCACGCTAAATCTCTAAATATATGATTATAATTAGGGTGATGTTTTATGCTGGGGGCTTTCTAAACTATTTGATGAAATATAATGGAGTGAAATAAAATCCAGTATGTTAATAGGACAGTTGCATAACTTTCTCCTGCACCTTGCTGCTGTTGGCACATCCCACTCTTCATTCCTGCTGACACTAGACTGGCTGTGTCTTTTCTCATTTGTCTCCAACGTCCCGGGAACTTCTCTGTCCCTCTCCTGCACTGCATCCAACAGGATCTATGCAAGTTTGGTTTTGGCCAAGGTGATTTTCAAAAGAAAACATTCACTCATTGCAAATGGAGGGTCTACGTAAAATGGGCAGGGAGCATAAAGGAGACCCTCTTGGTCCTGGTGAAAGTGTCTGAGGAGGGCACACCAGAAGTGTGAATCCATGTGGTTGTTTTGAAGACTGACATTTGCCAAAGAAACGAAGAGCGGTGTTGCAACCATTTTCTCCAGAATCGTCATCATCTCTGAAAAACTGGATATCGCTTTGGGTCCCTCCTGTATTCTTAGCTTTCCTTTTTTGGGGAAATTTTTACTGGCCCCTTCATCTCCCCTAAAGGATTTATTTTACAACAGAGTCATGTAGGAAGGGCCTTTTGCTAAACCTCCATTTCCATAGTAATATCAAGAGAATTGCTGTCTCTTATCCCTTATAATGATTATCAACTACCAAGCTCCCAGGAACAAAGTTGACCTGGATTATTGGCAGGGAAGGCTACAATTAGCTTCTTTTGGTCTCTGCTAATTGCCTAACTGGTGATAGGAATATGGTACAGAATGAGTCACTGAGAGGGAGTTCTGTCATGTTGTCCTCCTAAATATCATTAGACACTGATTGGCTATCGATAGAGAACAGATTCAGATAAATGTCTGTCTTTGATAATAATGTTGTGATTAATTGCCATTTCATCTTAATTCTAATAAGAAACCTTTAGGATTATTTTAATAAAAGCTTACTTATGGAAAAGAAATTACCAAGATAATGATATATCGGGTAATGAGTATAAATGTTGACACAAATCTCCTGGGAGATACTTAACGCTCCAGAAACATGGTCAGAGTGATCATTAAAAACAAAACTGAATGTTCTCTCTCTAGTTCACTGAAGTTCCCGGTCCAACAACTCTACTATAATAAAAGTAATTATTTTAACCGATGGAGAGAAACTGACTCATCCCCTCAAGGGGCTTAATTTTGAAGTTTCAGAGATTTTTAACCACTGAATACCTGATATTCACAGAGTGGCTTAACATAAGGGCTTCATCTTGTGCTTATCAACATTTCTGACAAATCACTTATCAGTCTGAAGTTGATAATCGTTTGAAACCCTCTGCAGACCCCAAAAGCACAAGATCTAGGACTTTGTATCTTGTAACGATTGCTCATCACCTGCTGTGCATAAATAGAGTCCACATGAACATAAACAATTCTAATTGATGTACTCACCGTCTATGGTTGGCATTATTGTAAATGGCATGTCTATCAGAGTTTCGCATTGTCCCTCAAAGCCTAAAAATATTTACCCTCTGGCCCTTTGCAGAAAGTTGGCTGAATGTACGGAGGGGTCCTAGTTAAATACACGAATGGTATTTTTATATCGAGCCTGATCGAGAGAAGTGGAGACTGTGAGTTCCCACAGAGCACCAAGTGAGTTTGTAAATGAGACTTTGCTCTGTGAAGTCTATCTAATAAGGCCACTTATAAACATGGCCCTGAGAAAATAGCTGATAAAGAAAAGACTGTGCCTGCACATCAGGCAGACCCAAGCATACCCTTCAGGGCCCACTGCCCAGGGGACTTCTGGGAAATTGCCTTCCAACAAAAAAAGCTTTGTGGCGGTAGCCAGAGGGTAAGTCAGATGGAAAGAGCCCTAAAATGTTGCTTCTGATAATTCCAGAGATGCAGTGGTCAAAAACCAATTTCATACACAAGAGACATGAATTCCAAAACAAAGAGGCAAAATAGTTCCAGTTTTCAGCTTCTACAAGAAAAACACCACCAAAGAGGAAAAAAGGATAACGTTGAGTCAGTTCAATGTGTTGGGTGTATTCTCGTCTGCCCCTGAGAGTAGAGGTCAGTGCTACTTGCTTGACAAATCCCACTAAAAATTGGTAAGGTTTTATCATACTATAGATACTGTTTATATACTGTGGATATGTTTCAGGAGATTTTAAAGTTTGATCATGCCATGATTTGCTGTGTAAGTATTCCTAGAAAACGCTTTTGAAAGACCTTAGAAGAATGCATTGAACTTTGTGTGGCTTGCAATTCAAGTTTCGCCATGTTTCTGATCTTAACTCCTATTTCATTCTCTCTTTTCCTAGGAAATGGCAAGGGCCCTTTGGTTTTATCTTCCGTAGTAATGTTTCCTTTGCTTTTAGTTTTTCCTAGACTTCTAATACAGTTTCTAATTCTAAAATTATAAAGCAACACTGAATGGGAGATCTCTAGTTCAAACCCTGTAAGACTAGCTTAGAGTGAATAACAAATAAAGATGGTAGACTTTCTGATATCCTCTTTTACTGTTTGAGGCCTTTGTAGGCTGATTCACACAGGAAGAGAAGGTCTGCCACTCCCTGACTCACACCTGCCCATAGCTTAAAGGAAGGAGAGAGTCTCAGCCTCCATCACTGTGCCTGCTAAACAATCAGAATTGGGGTTAGGGGCTGAAATTCAGCCAAGAGGACTCCAAACCCAGAGGCATCTGCAAACCTGGTAGAGTTGACTGTTGCTCTGGAGAAAAGGTTATGGTTAGTAGTGATGGCAGTGATGTCTTAATGAAAGGACTAGTCTTCAGAGAAGACAGTATATTCATGAAGTGGCAGGGGACATTTTTTGTTTTCCAAAGGTATCTGATTCCTTCTTCTTCCTTCTAAGAAGTGTATTTTGTTCCAGTCTTTTCATCATCTGGTTAGCCATGGATGCCACAAATTGCTTGTTAGAACACCTTCCTCCACTTAATGTGAGTTGAATCTGCTTTCTGTTGCTTTCCGTCAATGAACCCGACTAAGAGAAAGTCCTCACAGCACTGTCTCTTTTTAACTATACCAGTTATACTTGACGAAAGTGAAATAGTAAAAGGCATCTTCCCAGTCCTAATCTCAGGACTTCTTGATTTGAATATCTTGTTGATATGTTTTTAGAACATGCATGCATTAGCATATAGATAAAAAGCACTAATTTTCCCAATTTGCTATCATGTGTAAAAAACGAGTGGAAGCTTTAAATAGAAAAATAACTCATACGGTGAATACTGAGAATTATCTTGGCAGAAAAATCTCCAAGTTCAAGTTCTAATTGTACATTTTCATTATTATTCACACTCATGAACCCATGTGGACTGTGATGATTACTGGTTTTTTCCTCTGCAAGAGAGAGGCCACTTAAGGGGGGAATTTATTATTGGCAATATTCTTGGAAGTTTGAGCTGAACATCTTAGTACGGAGATGCATGTCCTAATCATATGTTTCAACTCATGCTGAATCACCCTTTCTCTGAATTTCTAATGCCTCAGCTTGGGGAGTGAGGGTCATGTATTTGAAGCCTTGCTATCAGCCACAGAGCCTATAGCTAAGTAATCACACTAGAAAGAGCTAGAGAATGACCTCTGCTGGTTGTGTTAAAATATTGATCTGTCTCATCAAGTTATCAGTCTAATTTACAGGAGGTGTCTAGGGGACCATTTAATTTTATAGATGCCAGAAAATTCCTTCCTCTCAGTCATCATGGTGATCAAATAGGAGGTTGAGAGACATGGGGGCCCTAAATTTTCAAGTCACATGAATCACCCTATGTCCACCAATCCAGGAACTTCAGAATCGTAATGGCAGCAACTCATCAATTCTAAGTCAAGTGTTTTTTTTGTTTTTGTTTTTGTTTTTTAAGTAGAGTGAAAAAGATAGATTCCAAAGGAACATTTTTTCAACAACAAGCAGATGTGATTGGCCGTTCCACACTTTGAGTCACCAAAAACAGGATGGTCAGTAGGTGTCTCCCTTCTATCCCTCCAGTTGACTGGGGCCCCTCACCTTCTATAACAACTACTTCAGTAGGGCCTGCAGGCTTTCATGACTTGCACAGTGACGTTTCTTTTCCAGAATACTACACATGTGCTGGGAACTTTTCTTAGCACTGATTCTCTAGTCACAACTTACCTCTTGGTTCAGTGCACCTGTCTCTGTGGACAGTAGCTGGGCGTAATCCATATGTCATAGAATAAAGCATGAAAAGACAGGGTTGAGAACCCCCTGATAGGAACAGGAAAGAAAAGAT
Source organism: Rattus rattus (assembly GCF_011064425.1). Taxonomy (NCBI): domain Eukaryota; kingdom Metazoa; phylum Chordata; class Mammalia; order Rodentia; family Muridae; genus Rattus; species Rattus rattus. The sequence goes on along the minus strand of NC_046155.1, from coordinate 217,300,549 downwards.
ATGGCCTAGGATGTATATGGGAAGAACAGGAGAGACTAAATGTAGCTCAGATGTATGTAGCAAAGCAGGAGCTTGAATAAAGAGCATTAATTTCATATGGAGTAGGTTGGGGCATCCAGGGGTTATTATAGGAAGCAAAAGGCTGTAAAAGCTAGTTTCTGTTCAAAGAATGTGGTGCTGTTATCAATACCCAGCATGGACTAGGACAACTGCATTGGGCATAGGGGAGCCATGACACAGCACAAAATGATGAACATTGGCTGTTTAGGGCATCTTAAAGTGAATAGTAATGTAACCTGTTATATGACATATTAACTCTAGCAAAATGTCACTTTTGTGTAATTCTGTCTAAATATGGCTTTGAGGCCAAAAGGTCAGGCCCTTCATATTTGGGTGTGTCTGCCTACAGGCCTGTATTCCTACCTACCGCTGTTGAGCCTATGTGCCAGTCACTGTGTATGACTGTGTGTGACCTGTATGTGCCAACTCATGCCTGGTCTGATGGCATCTGCCTGCCTATGGTGTGTGGTGGTGAATAAAGTATGTCCCATCTGTCTACATTTCCTTAGATTCCCTTCGGCTTCCTTTCATCCTTCCCACAACTCTTCTTCAGTGCTGGTTTTTGGAGGTTGGACCTCACACTGGGCCACAGTTGAAGTGCACACTGGAGTTGGGAAAAGGCGAGGTTCTAGTGGCGTGGGATAGATTTGTTGAAGAAGAAAAGAACTTGTGGAATATAGAATAAAGTAAAATATGTGAAACACTGTGTCATATAGATTTCAACCCAGGGAGCCGTAGGGTCATATATACACAGTGATAAGAATCTGTATTTCATCCTAAGAAGTTTGGAAGGAGTTCCACATTTAGGTAGGATGGGACATAATAGGATGAAGGTTGTGGAAATCAATAGGAACAAGATGCAAAAGGAGTTAGGAGTCAAGACCAGAGCATTGTGTGTGCTAATTCATACCTGTAAGACCAGCAGTCAAGAGACTGGGGTGGGAGAAAAGAGGGTCTCATCTACATAACAGGATCCCGTCTCAAAAAGTTAATTTATCGAAAAGAAATCAAGGTCAGAAAGCCATGGAGGGGAAAATCAGGAAATGAGACATTTACTCCGATGGAGGAGCTCGGCGACAGTGTTCTCCTAGATGACAGAGGGAAGACTGCGATAGGCAGCGATGGGATGACAGCTTGACAGAAACTGATCGTGACCGTGAGGATAACAAGCAGGATAGCAAAAATAAAGCTTTTGTTGTTAAGCTTCTGATGAGTTTTCTCGGCTTTGACCCCCAACCCAATACTCCTTACTCCTGAAGTTTTTGACCAGGTAGGTACACCTCTTGTCTATTTCCTGTCGCCTTCTCACTTTTCGTGGTCTCTCCTGGGTGAACTATTTCACAGTAGTTCAGAAGCCGGTTCACGGGTCTTTCGTATGCATGTGCTTTGCCTTTCTAAGAAACAGTGAGTTCTGAAAGGAGTTGGGCTTGCTGCTGCCTGGAAGACGTCCTACAAAGGGCTGCGATTCAGTAAACCTGGGCTCACTGGTGAATGGGTACCTCTCAGTCATTGTTGTGTTTACAAAACTGCTTTCCCACCCAAGCCCTAGTTATATAGAAAAACCCAGAGAGAAGAAAATCAGAATACTATATAACCATGATATAGCCACCACGTGCCATTTATACTTTGGTCTGTTTACTGTAGATTTCTTTCTCTGTGAAGATAGAGTATCTCCCTGCCTCTCACCCTACTCCCCTGTCTGCTTTTGACCCTGCTTCAGTAGACCCATGCAGGTGACTTCAGGCACTCACCTGTCAATGTGACTGCTAGATTACATCAGGCTTCCCACCTGGAATGGGTCTTAGGGGAGCTCCAATGGAAGTCCAGTGTCTCAGGATCTCTACTGTAGCTTCAGCTAGGTTAGTTCCCTTTAATTTTAATCCCCAGTCATAAGCAAATGGGCTTTTGAATGAAGGGCACCTCTCAGAGTGGGTTCTGTAAATCATCCCAGCCATGAGGCTAACTCAGTCACATTCAAAGGGCCGAGAAAGAAAGTACATTGCTCTGAGATTCTCCGTGTAGGTATTTCTTTCCTGGTAGGGCCCAGTGCCAGGGTTTTTCTCTATTTGCCAAATCTCTCCCTGGCACTGAAAACAGGTATGCTTACTGGGCAGCTTGGTTTTAGCCCCTGGCCAAGATTTCCAAACATTTCACCCAGGTGAAAGAAATTTGGTGGACAAACTTCCAAGTTGGCCTTGGCAAGCTAGTCAAGCGATGGCGTTTTGATAGTCTAATTAAAGGTAAAATTGGGGAAACAGAAATCATTTTATTGTTCTAATGCATATCAGATAAGAAGGCAAAAAGCTTTCAAAGAACCAGCAGCCCAAAGACCAAGCTGACCAAAAATGTGGCTTAAACATTCTGATCCCGGAGGAAGAGGATCAGCGACAGTATTTCAACCGCTAATCACCACCGATTTAAATTTGGCAACGCATTTCGCCTGACACCCACAAGTGAAATTTCTTCATGGGTGCAGGGGCTTGATGATGGGACCTAGTAACCGATACCTAATGCCATTAAATGGTGGAATGACGTACCTCTGACATGCAAATTTTTACAGCAAAGCAATTAAGCACTTTAGAATTTTACGACAGTGCTTGGACTTTCTATGAAAAACAAAAAAAGACGAAAAGAAAAGAAAAAGAAAAAGACTGGGGGAGGGGTCAATAGGACCGGGATGGATGGGTTAATCCCCACTGGAAATATACCACGTAATGCTGTAGAGACAGCACTGGGAACACTGGCTGTTAATCTCCCCCGTATCTATCTCCCCTCGTATCTTCCTAGTACAGGTTTAGGCCCACGCCCCTGCCCTTCCCCTCAGCCTGGGGCTGCGTGCTGAGTGGCAGCCTCGTTGGTGGAACATGAGTCTAGAGTACAGATGGGAAAGTTGGGGCGTAGCAATCTGCTGTGTGCATGGAATACAGAGCAAAAGGGGGCTTGCAGCGAGCCAGTCTGTCAGCGGGGGACAGAGCGGGGGGCCATATGCTGTTCTCCTCCCTTCTGTCACCAAGTCTGCTGCCTCATCCTTCTGTCAGGGGACACTTTAATGACGAACATGTTTTAAACAGTTTTGTTTACCTAGCAACAGCTTTTTTAAAGAGGGGGTCTTAATTAGTCACCTTAAACCATTTTTGGTTTGGGTTGGCTTTTTTTTTTTTAAGCATTCGTTCATTTGCTCATTCATCTGGAAGAATCTCCCTCTTATTCATTCCACACACACACACACACACACACACACACACACACACACACACACACACCCTCCCTGCCCCTCTCCTGGAGGCTGTTGTTACTGTTTCCATGAAAAAGTGTGTCTGCATTACGAAACTACTTTTAATAACTATATGCCATTTTTCTCTTTTTTTCCTGCATACTTTAAAACCATGATTAGCTTTGAAGGGTGGATTTTTTTTTCTCTCTCTCTCTCTCTCCACTTGTCAGAGGCGGTTTGCCTTTGTGGGGTTTGATAATAGGATCTGCATTTTAAAATGAAACTTCATTTGGTGAAGTTTTTTTTTTTCTCTCTCTCCTTTTTTCGTGATTCCGGTCCTATGGGTCAGTCATTTCCACGTGAAAAGAACAGACCCGGAGCCTACAGCAGCGCACATGGCATCTCACTTCATCAAGATGGGAAATCAGAAAATTCACAGTTTAATTTTATCCGTTGTGGTGTTGGTTTTCATTTCAAAATTGATTCCCACAGCCCAGTACGAACTGCTTTCTGAATTACTTTTGTGCTCAGTCCCTTTATACGGCACAAAGCATTTGATCAGGAATCTGTAGGTTTCTATGTTTTTAAAATGTAATTTTTTTTGAAAAAAAATACAGTTATTTAACTGGAGACGAGCTTAAAGTCTAAATAACATCATCCAAAAATCTTGAACGTAAAACCCCCACATTTCTCTGGTAACAAAACTTGCTTAGTGGTTTAACAGGGACATGGTAATGGGGCCAAATGTACTTACTTTAATCATTAACTCTCATTAGACAAGAACCCCTATAAAAGTCAAATGACACAGGCTAACTCCTGAAGGTCTGCTTTACATCATTGAACCAAATTCCACTTTATTGTCAAAGGACAGCCTGTCTCTCAGGACATTGTTCCTAGCAGAACCCAGGATCCACTTCAACCTCATTAACGTTCTCCAGGGCACACCGAGCTTCCTGCTTCGTCCTCAGTGAGGGTGGAAAGAACAAAAATGAGGTACAGTGGAAGCAAGACAGAGCTGATCCCGGAAGGCACATCTGAGAATGAACATAGCATCTCTCAGTCCGCCTTGTAGTAAGTAGGTCAATAATGAACTTTTTTCTTTTTCTATTTTTTTCGGAGCTGGGGGACCGAACCCAGGGCCTTGCGCTTGCTAGGCAAGCGCTCTACCACTGAGCTAAATCCCCAACCCGTCAATAATGAACTTTAACTGAGCATTTCTTTGTCCCCACACAGGTTGAAAACCTCCCCAGCTTTTTGTTTAGAATTCTAAAGACGGGCTTTTTCAGGACCAAAGGCGTTCCTAACATTTTTGCACCATGGATTTTGTTTATAGAACAGCCTTATATCTACAGGAAAGTTGAGCAAAAACTACAGAGTTTATAACTGTCTCTCCACCATTTGAACACCTCCCTCTGTTGTTAATTTCTGGCGTTATTACGGTATAGTGGCAACCAAGAGTAAATCACTACTGATGTCGGATTATGAACTGCAATCCACAGTTCAGCTGGGGTTTATGTATTGAGGTACACACTATGGATTAATGATTCAGTGTCCTCCTGTTGCCTTCTGTGTCTCTGTCTGTCAGTACTGTTCTATCCCAAACACAAGAAATCAATGACCTTTGCTAGAATTCCCTACAGCACTTGAATGCAAATCTATAGATTTCTAGGTCTAGAAGCCCAAAAAAATGTTGAAATGTAACAGGCTTAATTAGAAATGCAGCCTTCTAAGACTTAAGTTTTCAACTTTGCGAAATGGATTTTGGTTTCTGCTTTGTCTTCTTGTGGCTTGATAACCATTTCTGTTATATGGATATGCCACGATGAGAGAAATCTACTGTTCAAAGCAGGCAGCATGTATAGACATGGATAGTGTAGATAAGCAGGCAGTTATAAACGGGTATATGCAGCAAGAAGCAGGCCAATGATTCTTTAAATTGAAGACGAATTTTAAAAAGGGAATTGCTCCATCGCGCGGTTAAAGGGGGTGGTTATTGTAGATATGAGACTAGACTAGCTAGAGGCATCTGAAAAATGTCTGAGCAGGAAAAGTAGACTGAGCATGACCAGGGCTGTCTGTGTGAGAGGAGAGACCACAGGGGAGAGAGAATAGTGAGAACGATTGAGGAGAATAGCGGCGCCGAGGGGGAGTAAAATAGCAGAGAGGGAGAAATGAGCTGGGAGCTCATGAGTGAGGAGGTTTGACAGAGGCCAGGCTGGGCGTGGTGTCGGCCTCTAGGTCTCAAGGGAGCCATATGTCCCTGAGAAACCTGGCATCGATCTGTCCACCAGGAGTCCTCCTCCAATGCAGGTTTCTGGATCCATGCAGTGCCTTTTGAGGTGGGGATTCATGTCTCGAAACGGACAGCAATTATTTTTAAAAGTTTAATGAGGCTAACTAGTAGTAAGATCCGCATTATAATTACACATAGATATAAAACACATAAATTATGTTATGGAAAAAACCTCAAAGTCACTTTTTGATTGCAAGAAGAAGAATGGTAAACGAAAGTTGGTGGTTAATCTTATAGGTCCCACCATCCAATGCGCGTTTAAAGAGAAAGGTCCTCCCAAATAGATAATGTGTGTGTGTGTGTGTGTGTGTGTGTGTGTGTGTGTGTATGTGGCTGTGTGTTGTGTGTTATATGCACATATATACATGCACATGTTTTTGCACATGAGTGGATGGGATACATGCACACATGAATGTGTGTGTGTGTGTGTGTGTGTGTGTGTGTGTATGTGTGTGTGTGTGTGTGTGTTGAGGGTCCCTAGTGAAAAAGAGCTTATTAACAAAATTTGTCAGGAATCATGCCCAAGATGATAGAATCACGCCACGATGCAGATGTTTAAAGATTAGTGAAAGATGCATCTAGCATTCTACATGAATGTATCTTGAATGAGAATCAGAACAGAAATTAGTTGTTAGTGAAGACAGGCTTTCCCTGCATCATGTGCATAGTCAGTCCTGAGCAGCCTATGGATAGAGTGTGGTGGTAACGAGGCGCACAAGGCAAAAGATCTCATGTTCCCACAGTGGAAGGGAAATAAAGCCATGTAAGTCAGTTCCCAACACAGAAGTCTGTTAGCATAGGTACCTTTTTAAAGCAGACCGGAGACCCTTGGGATGCATTTGCTTCCCAGGTTGGTGTGGTTCTGCAAAAGCTGAAGTCCGTAAGCATGCACTAAAAAGCAGGAAGTATAGGAAGAATGTGAACACGAAAGCTAACACGCATTGGCAAGTGTTACATGACTAGCATCAGCTTCCAACTTGACTCCCATGACACTTTGAAACAGGGTCACCTCCTGATGTTGGGTTATTTGAGGAAAAGGAAAAGGGCTCTCATCTAAGTAATTAATGTTAAAAGAAAGAGAATAAATTAAAACACTGGTGTGTCACATAAGGAGAACCACATATAATAATATAGTGACTGATATTGAAAAGTTAGCAGTAATAGCATTAATTATTATTATTTTCTAGAGAGGATATGTGTGAGGTAAGTGTTCCGCTGAAGGCATAACATCCTTTTTAAAAGTTTGCATTAAGGCTGGGGAGATGGCCTTCTGGGTGAAAAATGAACAAAGCTGATGACTGTGTCTGCCTCTGAGTCCATGAGAAAAGATGGATGGGGGACTGCATCTGTAATCCATGCATTCTGTGGGAACATCAGAGGCCATCAGGACACTCTGACAGAAGCTTGGGCTAATGCACAGCATAGCACAGCAGCCAACATAAGAGGCCCTACCTCATTGAGGTGAAAGGTAAGAACGTTTCTTCTGAAAATCTGTTCGGCCCCTTTGTTCCATGGCATGCCCAGACTGCATGTGCATAGGTGTGTGTCTTTTGTGTGTGTGTGTGTGTGTGTGTGTGTGTGTGTGTGTCTGTATGTGTGTGTGTGTGTGTGTGTGTGTGTATGTGTATGTGTGTATGTGTGTGTTTATGTTTGTTTGTTTTTTTTGTATGTGTGTTTATGTGTCTCTGTGTATTTATGTTTGTGTTCTGTGTATGAGTATGTGTGCATGTGTGTGTGTCTCTCTCTGTGTATATGTATGTGTTTGCATGTTTTTTTATGTGAGTATATATATGTATGTGTGTTCTGTGTACTTATTTTTGTGTGTCTCTGTATGAGTATGTGTATGTGTCTGTGTGTGTGTATGGTATGGGTTTGCATGTGTGTGTATATGTTTGTATGTTTTTGTGTATGTATATGTCTCTGTGTATTTATGTTTCAGGTTCTGTGTGTGTGTGTGTGTGTGTGTGGAGAGAGAGAGAGAGAGAGAGAGAGAGAGAGAGAGAGAGAGAGAGAGAGAGAGAGAGAGAATACCATGTGTGGGCGCAGACTTATATGAGGTATGACTACATCTGTGTATATACTGAGAAACATGGCTGTCCTGGTACTGTTTTAGTATGAATCTAGAATGAAGAGGACCACTAATGCCATAACGCTTTTGAATGATCTAACACTGTAAATGTAGCCGCGCTGGATCTTCACTACTTGCTCTATTTTCATCTGTTCCCTCCTAGTGAGAGACACATTGCACCCTGTGGAAGGTTAACTGCAGACTGAGTGAGGCTTTGTCTGTGCCCCCATTGACCCACTGTCAGCACGATTTTCTGCTTCTGAGTCTTACCTTCAACTCAACTTGAAAGTGGGTGGTTAGCATAAGAAAGAGCCTTTCTCCATGAGTCAGTGCCTCTGTTCCCAGATATCTTGATTTCTGCAGAACAGGCCAGAGCCAGCGTAAATCCTGATGAGGGTGCTTTTAACCCCCAGCCTAACATCCAGAGTAAGGCAGGCCTTCACTTATCCTCTACTCATTTTCCCAGAACCCACAAGAGCCTTTTGTCTCCATTTATGTGCTTTCATGGACTTACTTTATATGGTAGTGTATTTTCCCATTTTATGTGTATAGTTGTTTTGTCTACATGTATGTCTGCACACTGTATGCGCAGAAAATTCAAGAGGACCAGAAGAGGGCTGTCAGATCCTCTGAACTGAGTTACAGATCACTGAGACATCAAATGGATGTTGGATTCAAACGTCAGTCCTCTGAAGAGCAGTTCTTAATCATCGAGCTACTCCCTCTGACCTCAGTCCCAGAGGAGCCTTTTAGAGGGGATCGTACTTCCATTTTCTTCCTCCAAGATACTTAGGAGGAAAAAGTTAACACACACTCTCTGTCTCTCTGTCTCTCTCTCTCTCTCTGTCTCTCTGTCTCTGTCTCTCTCTATCTCTGTCTCTCTCTGTCTCCAACTGTCTCTCTGTCTCTCTCTCTCTCTGTCTCTCTCTCTCTCTCTCTCTCTCTCACACACACACACACACACAACCTCTCCCTCCTCACTAAACACACACAAAGAAAGAGGGGAAAAATGTTGGAAATAAAAAGCCACTGCAGCTTCTTGTCCCACCCATGATAGAACAACATTCTTGGCTTTGTCTGCTCACAATAAAAAGCCATAAAACCAGAAAAACCATCTGTGAGGCAACTGTTTTAAGTGCTGACTAACAATGAAGGGCTGTAATCCTCAAAAGGCAACTCCTGTCTACTGAAGCCACTTCAGAGAGCTGCATCCTCACCGGGCCTGGGACAGAGGTTGGGATTTGAGGCTGGTGAGAGTCAGCAGCCGAGTGCAAGGAGGGCTGTGGAAGAGAAGGCCGCAGGGCAGGAAAGAAGCTGCAAACCCCAAGGAGGTCCTCCTACCCCTTAGCCTTTTGCTTGCAGTTGCCGACCGGGCAACCTTGTTAGTAAGTACCGGGTTTCTTGTTCTCAAAACCACTGCTGTTCCAGCCTTGTTCTGATAAGCACTGGAGGTCCTTCCCCTGTTCTGAGTTTCTGTGATCCTAAGAGCACTCTCTCAGGCCTCATGGATTTCACCCCAGCTGCTAACCCTGAGATGCTGAGGTTTTTTTCCTATCTAGATAGACTGGGTCAAAAGCAGGATCTCATGCATGCTTGTTCAAAGAGCTACAGTTGCAGTGTGAAGGCGAAAGAAACTAGTAGTTCACACAAATGCTAATGACTGAAAAGCTGGGGTGGTTAGGTTCGTACCACGGAAGGCTTCAAAGGAAGGACAAGGAATGGCGATACAAGTCTATTTCATCAAAGAGATAGTAAGCTTTAATGTGTTTTCATTTACTTAATTATCCTCAACGTGCTGAAAAGAAAGACCCAAAGAAGTTAAAAGAAGAATTAGACAAGACTACCGTAGCATTACGACCTTGTTTCCCTCTCAGCAATTACATGAACGAGTAGACAAGAAAGTTCAGGTAAGTGTGCAAAAGATTTGACCAAATATGACTTATCTTCTCAGATTTGAGACTCCTTTCTCACATGGTCATTGTTACAGTTCGAGTGCGACACGTCCCTCCCAGGTCTGAGTGTTTGAACATGTGGCCCCCAGCTGGTCGTGCTGTTTCGGGTGGGGACCGTGGACACTTTGGAAATTGGAGCCTAAATGTTGGACATAGGCCACTGGAGGTGGGTCTGTGAGCAGTCCACAGCGGGCCCCAGACCAGCTCTCTCTACCTCCTGTTGCTGCTGCATGCTCGACCTGACCTGACCACACTCTTGTTCCCAAAGGCCTTGCTTCCTCCATCTTGACAGACTTCTTCACCTCGTCAAAATGAACCCTAAAGATGCCTTCGTGAGACATTTCTCACAGAGATGATGTAAGTAGCCAGTGTGATCCTTCCATATTAAATTCATATTAGAGCCTATTAACCATACAAAGTATCAGCCTTATCGTTTTCACACATGTACACCACATGGTTTGATCGTATTCAATCTCCTTGTCTCCCCCACTCCCTGTTCCTATCCCCAATATTAGTTGACCCTGAGTCTCCCCTCTACTTTCCTGTGTTTCTAAATAAATAAATAAATAAATCTTGCATTTCACATACGAAAGGTGATGTGAGATACTTGATTTTCCCCTTATTGTGATGAACTCAGATTTCATCCATTGTCCTTAAAAATGTGTAATTTCATTATTTTTATGTCTGAATAATACTTTATTGTGGGTATGTACGTTTTCTGGTTCTGGAGCTGGGGACCGAACTCAGGGCCTTGCGCTTCCTAGGCAAGCGCTCTACCACTGAGCTAAATCCCCAACCCCTGTACGTTTTCTTATACAGTGAGTAGACACATAGGCTCACTGCTGACACTAGCTATTCTTGAATAGCACAGCAAATAAACTCAGTTATTAGGGGAATCTCTTTTGTGTGCTTAAGTTCCTTTTCCGTTCTTACCCAGGAGGGGCGTATCAAAAATCTTTCAGTGGTTTTTTATTTTGAGTGTTTTTGTGGAAGGTCATATATTAATTGTCGTGATTCTATGTCATCTTCAGCCTCCTTCCCGTAGTGTTAAAATTATTCAAAATCCTAGCTCGTAGCTTTCACCACGAAGTTTTTCATCTCCACTTTGCAGAATTCAGCTGGATATCTTTACTTTTCCAGACTTCTGTAGATTGATTTTCCCCACATCCACAGAGTGTTCATTATTGATGATAGGACAGTCACTGCTTTTATACACCCCTTTTATATCTCACCACTTTTACCAAAGGTGTCTATCAGATTTAAGAGTTTTCTAGTCTTTAGGATATTTAAAATAGACAGTTATTTCTTCTGCAAGAAGGGACGATTTGACTTCCTTCCTGTTTATATCTCCTTCCCCCCTTTATTTTTATTAAGAGTTGAAGAACAATGTCGACTTCTAAGTGAGAAGCCCTTGCCCAGTCCCTGGATTTTAAGACAGATACTCTCAGTTACTCTCCATCTAGTGTATGCTGGCTTTTGGGTCTGTTGTGTTTTATTTGTTATAACTTTTGGCATGTTGATATTTATTCCTTCTGCTCTCTGGTTCTTCCTTTAATGACTCATTTATTTTGTGTGCATTGGTGTTTTTGCTGCAAAGTATGTCCCTGAACTGAGGTTAGAGACATTCAGCTGTCATGTGGGTGCTGGGAATTGGCCCCAGGTCCTCTGTGAGCAGTCAGTGCTCATAAGCTACTGAGCCATCTCTCCAATCCCTGTCTTGGTTTCTTTAGGGCGTTTCTCATGAAACAATAATTAAGCTTTTGTAAAAAGCCTTTCTGCATCCATTGGGATTTCTACGTCCCAGTCTAGTGATGTTCTTGATTTCCTTGATCGATGTAATAACATCAGCACTCCTCCGCATCCTGGGAAACCACGGCTCCCATCCGGGTCTATAATTTCTTCGTAATAATGAAAATTGTTTTGCTAGTGTTTAGTTGAACTTTCGTCTCCCTGTGTTCGCGCTTAGAGGTATCCATAGAACTTTTTCTTCCTCCCTGTCCTCGGTTTTAATACCGTGGTCATCACCTCGAAAGTCTCTTCCAAAGAATTCAGTAACGTGGGCTTCACTTTGCGTTTTACGGAACGATCCGGGAACTCTGGTGTTATTTCTTTTGATGCTCCCAGAGAATTCAGTAGTATTTTGTCTACTTCCAGGTTTTCGTGTTCGAAGACTATTTAATCCGCTCAAGACTTGACATTAGCAGCTCCGCTTGATTTTGTTTGTTTGAATGTAGTATTTTCAGCCTTGCTCTCCATTACTGACATTCTTTCCGGTGCACTGGGTCCAGTCTATTGGTGACGCTCCCACTGTTTTTTCATTCCAAACATTTCCCTGTGTCCCTCCGGGACCTCCAGTTCTTTCTGAGTACTTTTCTGTCTTGATGACTTTGTTTTCTCCACCCCATGGTTACTCTCTTCTTCGGTTCCGGCAGTTCCCGTGCTTCACTTGTCCGTTTGTTCCTGAACTCGTGCTGGATATCTTGTAATTCTTTCTTTGGCATGTTGCTAATCGCAGTGTCTTAAATTTCGCATTATGATCTCCCGGAAGATCTAGTTGTGAGTGCTTTTCTTGTAGGTGTTTTTTTTCTTTCTTTCTGCTTTGTGTTGTAATTTTAAAGACCGTTTGATTAGATAAAACTGCTTTTTCCAATTTTTTATCCCGGGATCTTCTTGATCAAAGTACTCTAGAGGGACCATCAAATTTCCAGAGGAAAACAAATCACTATAAAAGCCACACTAGAAATTAACAACAAAATAAAAATACACTTAAAACTGACTTTGAAAAATGCCCGATACTATGCCACTGATGATCACAGAATTGAAAAATTGCAAGAACAATGGTATTGGCTATGTTAAGAAGTTTAAAACCATTTTCAGATAAATGTAGAAATAAAAAGAAACAAAATGAAGGAGGAAAGGAAAAAACAGAAGTTTTAATTTAAAAAAAACACACACTACACACACACACTACACATACCCACACACACTTTTATACACACATACATGCACACATTGTGCACACACACACACCACACACACACTACACACACACACACACATACACACACTGGCACACACTACACACTACACACATTACACACACTGGCCACACACACACACACACATACACACAGACATGCCAGACACCCCGCTCACCCAGCCTTCATTCCATTTTAATATGCCTTCTAACAGGTCAATGACTAGGCCATTTCTAACCTCTACATGGCTAACACACCCCCTCCTCATATTCTGAGTTATTACTTTCACAAAATCTATATTCCATCTTTGTCCTAGACCCAGTCCCGGGGCTGGGGTGGGGCCTACTTTTACCCCACTCTAACACAAATGGCTGTCCTCTTCCCCAGCCTGGTGGCTATCTCTCTCCCTGCTCCTTCAGTCCCTTGACCAGGAATCCTAAAGTCCACCACTGTCTCCCTGTCAGCAAATTTATCGGTCAGAATCAATTGGGGGGGAAGGGTCCCTAGTGTTTAAGTGTACAGACATTTGGATTCTCCTGCTATTAGGAAACAAATTAATGTAAACAAACAGCACCAGACCAAATCACAGCAGTTGTCTCCAGAGGTTTATCTGCCCTGATCTTAGAGTGGGCTAGCCACTTCCAAAGTTGTTGATGTAGTTCCATTGGGTCCACTGTGATTGGCCCTCTGAACCGCGATATAGGGTGACAGAAATTCTGTTACCCACACTTTGGGGAGCTGAAAAGCATTCTCCCGTTTCTCGCCTCCTAGAGCTTTCCTAGGCAGTGTCAGGTTGACGATTCCTTTTCCACCTGTTTATCTTTCTCAAACCGGGGTGTCAGTCACTTAAACACTTTTTTAATGGTTTTTTAAACAGTTCCATCACCAGTGAAACCTGGCAGCCCTCCCTAAGCCGGGAGGGTGAAAAACAGAGCACCTTTCCTGACCTTCTGTCCTTGACCAAGAGCCATTGTCTTGCCAAAACCACGCAACTAGGTAAGGGCCTTGTGGAGCTTCCCATTGTGTACTGGTCCTGTGTACATGGCCCCTTCTTACCAGGCAGGCCTAGCTACCTTTTGAGGTGGGGCTTCTGCTTTCCTCCCAGTGCTAGACACAGCTTGGCTGGGAACATGTTTGGTCCTCTTCTTTTCATTGACACATTCCATTTCTCACATCTTCAGTTACCCTACCCCACCTCTGTGTGTAAGTCTAAGAGGCTCCCTCCCTTCTTTGTCTGTCTCTGGAGTCTGTTCTTGAGTCTCCTGGACTCCTCTTTATTTCATCACGCAGACACAGTGTCTGCTCCGTCATCTCACACAAGAAAACAGGACGTCCTTTTTATTATGTTTCAAAGTCGATATGAGATTATCAATTAAATGATGGTTTGCTGTGAACTGAGTAATGGAGTAAAAGTAAATCAACCAAGTCCCGGAGGTTTTCTGTTGGTTTATTTTGTTGTTGTTGTTGTTGTTGTTTTGTTGTTGTTTTGTTTTGCTTTGGTTCTTTTGCCTGAATAGACCTACAATATGGTGATATTCAGATGTAAATTGTATTTTCCCAACTACTTTAGGGAAGATAAGATCTTAGCTGAAAATTGGTGATGGCTGGGACTTGCCTATACTACAGAGAGCGCCCAGTGAAAGCCTCTAGGCTATTTCCCGAGAAGGACGATTATTGGTCATTTTAGCCTATTAGTAGCACAATGCAAACAGACAGTTCTATTAATATGAAAGCTCTGCCTACATTAAAACTATAAAACACATTTGGGGGGGTTATTATTGTAAATGCCATAATAGAAGATTGATTCTGAAAATATGCTATTGGACAAGTTTGTAGAAATTTTTTACAGAATACTATAAAAAAGTTACATTATGTTTATTAGTTAAAAGAAAGTCTGATGTTTAAATATTTCCCTTTAAAATTGCTATATGCTTTCTAGATGATTGTATGTAAAAGGTTGTTTGGACAAATACACTAACAATGATATGGCATCATACAAATCAGTGCAGGAAGTAATAGCTTTGCGGTAAAAGGAATTAGCAATGCTTCCTGTTACACCCCAAGGAGCAACAAAAGTGTTATGAATACTAAATTAGGGAAGAATAGACATAATCTTTAAAGTTCAGAGCTTGGGGGGTTGAGATTTAGCTCAGTGGTAGAGCGCTTGCCCTAGCAAGCGCAAGGCCCTGGGTTCGGTCCTCAGCTCCGGAAAAAAAAAAAAGTTCAGAGCTTGGATCAGTCTGGAAAACATGGGTAAGAACTGAGTAAGAGACTTAGGACAGAAAAAGGATGTCTGAAAAGACCGCCCTCACTAAACTTTGGAAATGCTGTGTCCCCTTAACTTTGATCCTGCTTGCCATTTAGCAAGTGTTTGTGACTTTAATCAGCTACCAGCCTTTCAGTTTCGAGGGTAAATGCATTTCTCCATAGACAGGATTGGGTGCTGCTTGCTTGCATAACACAGGATAGACAGGATTCTGTTAGTACATTGAATTCTGATCAATGATTAAATGATTGGGAGTCTTTTTTTTTTTTTTTAACTATTTATTTTAAGCAATCGCTTCTCTCGAAGTTTCTTTTTTATTGGATTTTTTATTTATTTACTTTTAAAATGTTATCCCCTTTCCCAGTTTCCTCCGAAACCCCATCTATGCCCTCCCCTACTTCTATGAGGGCACTCCCCGACCTCCCACCCTCCTGCCTCCCTGACCTGGCATTCCCCTCGCTGGGGCATCAAGCCTTGGCAGGACCAAGGAAAGCTTCTCCTCCCATTGGTGCCCAACAAGGCCATCCTCTGCTACATATGCAGCTGGAGCCATGGGTCGCTCCATGTGTATGTACTCTTTGGTTTGGCTTGGATAATAGCCTTACTGTCCTTTC
>NC_046155.1:217247604-217280104 GCF_011064425.1 Rattus rattus | reverse complement strand
CCTTTCTCTGTAATCTTGTACAGCTCTTGCAATGAAAAAGATTCCCAATGACGAAAGGAGGAAAAACGCTTCAGATAAAAGCTCTGAGGAGGGAGCAGAGTGCTTTAGGAGGCTCCCCAGGGATGGCATTGGTGCCTATGATACCTGTGCTGATCCCTGAATCTGCATGACTTTTGCAGTCATTAGAAACAAGTGTCACCTTTTATTGCCAGTTCTCTGTGAGCAAAGCAGACCTTCCGTTGATAGCCATGTATTCTGTCTCCAGAGCCACACTCTGAGACATATTTCTCTCTCTGTCTTCAAAACACATCCCCAGTTGGTTGGTTTTGTCATTCAGAAAATGGCATTTTTTTTTGCAGACTCTAACTTTGCTGGGGCCAGGATCAAAACCATCCTACTTTTTTGGGAACCCCTTGTGGTTGACCCAAAGAACCAATTTTCAACTCTTTCTCATGCCCTAACCCCTTTGTTTTTAACCCAAAGAGGCTCTAAAACTGCCTGTTTACCAACAGACTGAGCCCATTGCTCAGTGGGAACATGGCAGTTAACCATTCTAACGCCAAATGAGGCTGTGTTTTATTCTATCATTTTTTTTTTGCTTGTAGAATGGTGCAAATTTGAAGATTTTTTTCGAGCCAAGTGGATGAGCGTTTTCTGTATTTTACTTTCATCTCTCTTGTTGTTCAGCCTTTTATTTGGAAACAGTGATTGCTTTCTGCCATTTGTTTAATGAGCTTGGCGTCATCCGTTGGGCATCAGATTGAGTCATAAAGGAACAAAAAAAGTCACATCGCTCCATTTCACAGTGCTATAAACAAAATTAGCGAAAACCAAGGGCCAAAAAATAAGTATTTGAAAAATGCAAATGCTTTTCAAGCGAAAAGCAAATTCCAGAGATGCTGCTCGTTGTTTCCAATTTGTGTCATTAAATTTGATTCTGTAGGAAAAAGAGTAGACTAAATGACAACGATGACAACTGCTTTATAGCCCGTTAGTGTCAACATTCCCTTCCTGCATCAAGGTCCTCCAAATATAGGAATTAATTATCACAGGCTGTGGGGCAAGCAGATGGGCAACTCTGATAAAGGAATAAAACTTTGGGGGGACAAATAGCTGAGACAAACCACTTACTGTGAGACATTCTCTGTAAATAACGCCCCTCGATTCCTCACAGGGGCGGCTCTCATGGGCTGTTTGGTGACCAAACAGACACTAAACCCTCCCATGTTCAAGACTCTGGCCCATAACACCATAGGGATGTGCCTGTTATGTCCCAACTCCTCTCCACCCTAAACTTCCAGCTTCATAGCTGGCCTTTCAGTCTGTGCTGCCCAACCCTCTGAGTTCTACATCTGTGGATCCAATCAACCGCTAACAAGAAAATGCTGGAGGAAAAAAATATATCTGTCTATCCTGAAATATGCATTGTCCCCTTTTACTACTGCTCAGTATTACCTCTGTGGCATTTGCCTTACATTAGACAATATCAACAATCTGGAGATGATTGGAGGTATATGAGGGGACGTGTATAAGTTCTATGTAAGTACTGTATTGTTTTTATATAAGCAACTTGGCCGTCACAGAGGTTGGTACACTGGAGTGGCCCAAATCCAATCCTCCACGCAGAGGGATGACTGGGATGAAGAGGGCGAACAGAGCATAAATTGTTGTTCCATTCCATTCATTATGAACAACCCATACAAAAACATCAAGGGCGTACAGAGTCTACACTATACTCCAAGAATCACCCCTAGCTGCCTCTGAGGGCAGGGAACAGGCCACAGCCTCTGACCAAGTTGTCCAGAGTGGACTCACACTTCTATCCCACTGCCTGAGTGTGGAATCATTGTTTCTGAGTTGGTGTGGCCTCCCTTCCCTGCCCCTGGGTTTTCTGGGTGGGTTGTGCATCCCAGAGAGTGAGAAATAGGTTGAGGCCTTCATTACAGTGCTTGGCTTTCCCCTGAGGGGGCATCAGGCATCCATTCTGTTAGGTATCCATCTCCCCCTACCCTCAACCCTCTGATAATTTTCCTCGAGACAGAAGTAACCATTAAAATAGCCCAGATGTCACTTCTCCCTGGTTACTGCTGTGCCCATTGTTCCTTTGAGCTTTACCCACACTTCTGCTAATTGCCCATACTTACTCTCTTCACATTTCCCTATTGGCCTACCCAAGTCTCTCCTAATAGACCCTGTTGATTGTCTCTTGAAGACATTTGCATAGAATGGTAGGCACTGATGTGAAGGCTCCTTGAAAACGACAATCTTGGATCAGAAAAACCTTTCCAATAAAAAAATGCAATCGGCTCCACTTTTAATACTCACAGCTCGAGGAGGTGCCATCCTCTCTTTCCCTTTTTGCCTCAAAATAGGACCACAGACGATCAAAGGCCAGGTGCTCTTTCCTTGTTTCAAATCGCAAAATCCTGGCTGCTGAACCTTCTTCCACCAACTCCACCTGAGGCCATGACAAAGGCACAAAGCTGAGCCCGCATCCGGTCCCTGTTCTGATGCTGCCTTTGGACCTGCTGGGAGCCTTGCACTCCCTCCAGAAAACCCCATTGTGTGAAGAATCAAGCTCTGATTGCCCTTTGCAGGTACATGTGGCCTCCTCACAAGTCTTGCTACCAGAATCGAAGTTTAGAGGACCAGAAGTGCATTGTGTCTCCCGGACTTGACAGAGTGTTCATCAATCCACTACGGGGTGTAGTCTCACTGAATTTACACACATGCAATGCACAGCCAGCCAACAGAAGGGCATGAGTGCCAGTGCCCGCCATTCCAGACAGGTCTGTGTGACATGCTGACCCCCCTCCTGACACCTCTCAGAGTAAGATATGGGTGACCTAAGGGATGAATCCAGGACACATCAACCGGAGGAGAATAATCTCACTGTTGACTGTTCAACATCTCTGAAAGGTTAAAACCTCCACACTGACAGTTTGCTGTTTGCTTTCCTTGTTTGTACATCACACAAGTACGTAAGCTAACTTAAGTAAAAGAGCTGGGAGAAAGGGGATGCAGGGATTAAAACTGTGCCTAGGCCTCACTAGGAACCTTGCCGTCTCCCCTCTTACAAATTCCTCATCTATGCAGTAGATCAGAGAAGTCACCAAACTGCTTCCTACGCGAGGGCTGAGTCTTCTAACTGGAGCACCTATCAGGCAGTTGCTGCCACAGTTCCTGAGCATTTCCTAGGGGCTTTACCTGCTACTTCAACTTGGAGGACCTGACTACACTTACCTCTCCAACCACATTGTGGAATGATGGCTCCAATGACTCTGAATTATGGGTCATATACTTTGATTACACACACACACACACACACACACACACATATGCATATGCAGTAATTTCTAACTCAATTATCCCATATAAAAACACACAATCCAGTTATTACATTGATAAGCTGCGCCTAGATTGGTCAGATCAAGCACTATACTAACTTAGTCCCCAGCAATGAGACCCCTTGCTACTTGTGGCTTCTCCTGGCCCACGTGCTTCTGCTCCATCTTGGCTGCCTCCCCTCCACCCCCTCTCTCCTTTGTTCTCTTCTCACCACCTGCCTCCACTCTCAGAGAGCTCCTTTCCCCTCCACTGCCCATCACAGGCTCTAGCCCTTATTGAACAATGGGGAGAAGGTTCACATGAGATAACCTGAGTACACGATCAACTGCTCGTCAGGGGCAACCCCTCTTGAGGAAAACAGCATCAGAACAACCCACAGCAATATATATATATATATATACACATATATATACACATATATATACACATATATATATATATATATATATATATATATATATATATATCTCAAATATCAGACAGATTTAAATTTCAAATCATGAGAAAACTTTTCTTGTATAATTGTGCACTATGCAATATTTTTACGTACTGTTTGGAAACTTTTCCATGATTTCTTTCAGGGTTGAGCATAGAACCAGTACATAGTGGGTGCTCAGAAAATATTTACTGAATATACAAAGTAGGGCTGGTAAGATGCTGAATCAAAGGATGGAATATAAAGACATACATGCAACATTTTTATATATTATATAAATATATATATATTTTAAATTTAAAATTTTATATAATATATATACATATATATATATATCTTAGAGGATGGCTCAGCTACAATGGGTTCTTCTGCTCGAAAAGAATATATATATATATATATATATATATATATATGGGATAACCTGGGTAGCAATTAATAGAAGTGAGTAAATGTCGCCAAGTAGATGAAAAAGGAAAGAACCAACTATGTACCTCTTCAAGAACAAGCTCGGTGACTTATGGTGATACAGAAAACTTCATTCTAGATATATCATGTGATAATGTTACCAATACTCAAAGATTTCCTCCCCAAATGAGAGTTGGACAGATGCCTCCCCGTGTGTGTATGTGCGCGTAGCCATGCTTGTCTGTAACTACAAATAAAACATGTACACATGTACACTGGGGAAAGGGAGCGCTGGCTTCTGCTCATGCCTCTCTTTCCTGATTTTGGATGCTAACTGACTCGCTGCTTCAAGCTCCTGATGCCCTGACCCCTCTATGCTGACAGACTGTATCTTGAATCGTGAGTTACATAAACTCTCCCTCAAGTTGCTTTTGTCAAACTATTTTATCAGCGTGATGGGAAAAGGAGCTAAGTTCAAAGTGCAAAGGTGGACATCCAACTACGGAAGTGCACTCCAGAGAAGCCGAGGGCTTGTGCGGCTCAGCTCGTGACGCTGGAAGCCACCCAGGAGCTGCAATCTGTTGCTGAAAGTCTAGAAGTTCCCTGGAAAGACGCTGGTGTTCAGTCACCCCTGAAAAGTCAGAGTCCGGATTTGAATGCCTTAGAGGATGGCGCAGCTACGATGGGTTCCTCTGCTCAGAAGAAGCATGGAAAACAGGCCCACCACATTTCCCTTGGACCTCTTTATATCTGGGCTACCTGTTAAGATGCCTGCTTTGAGGGAGGATTACTCCCACCCCTTAGTTAATCCTCTTTGGAAAGGCTCGTCTGGATGACTCTCCATCCTGTCAAAATGAGTCAAGAGTGATCATTACTGTGGTTACTAATAAGCACGGCGTCCATAATTCTAGAACTAGATTGTAGGATATTATACTAGATTGTTTTGTGTCAACTTGACACAAGCTGAAGTCACCTGAGAGGACGGAATCTCAATTGAGAGTATGCCTTCAGAAAGGCTGTCCAGTGACTGCCCCAACTTGGGATCCACCCCATACACAGGCACCAAACCCTGACACTATGACTGATGCCTTGTTGTGCTCGCAGACAAGAGCCTAGCACGGCTGTCCTCTGAAAGACTCTGCCAACAGCTGACTGAGACTGACTGATCAGATACTCCCAGCCAACCACTGGACTGAGGTTGGGAACCCCTTTGGGAAGAGTTAGGGGAAGGATTGAAGGAGCTGAAGGGGATGGAAACACCATAGGAAGACCAACAGAGTCAACTCACCTGACCCCTGGGAGCTCCCTGAAGCTAGGCCAACAGCCAAAGAGCACACACAGGCTGATCCTAGGGCCCGGAACATATGTAGCAGAGGACTGTCTTGTCTGGCCTCAGTTGGAAAGGATGTGCCTAATTCTGTAGAAACTTGATGCCTCGAGGAAGGGGGAATGCTTGAAGGGATGGAGAGGAGAAGCAACCTCTCAGAGGCAAATGGGATGAAGAACTTTGGGAGGGGGCAACATCTGGACTGTAAATAAATCAAATAACTAGTTTATTAAAAAAGAAAGAATATGACTTTATAAGGTAGGCAAGCCTATAGGGCATTCTTTTTAAATTACCGATTGATGGGGAGAGCCCAGCCCACTGTGGGTGGTGCCATCCCTAGGCTAATGGTGGTCCTGGGTTCTAGAAGATAGCAGGTGGAGCAAGTCATGATGAGCAAGGCAGCAAGCAGGATTCCTCCATGGCTTCTGCATCTGCTTCTGCCTCCAAGCTCCTGCCCTGTTTGAGTTCCTGCCCCAACTTTCTTCAGTGATGAGCAGTGAAACAGAAGCACAAGCCAAATAAACCCTTTCTACCCCAAACTGCTTTAGCTATGGTGTTTCATCGCGGCGATAGTAACCATAACAGATGCGTTCCATACCAGGTTGCCCACAGTCTGTCTCGTGGAAGAGAAACGAAATTGAGGATTTCAAATGTAACTTACCTAAACATGTGGACTCCAGTCACCAGAGGCAAATACCTGTGCCTACACACCGAATCATCCTACCTGTACTCTTGACTTTCCAAAACTTAAGACACTACATTGAGATATCTATTGGCGCCCCCCCCACACACACACACACTCAGTTTTCAGTGAGGAAAGCACCACTGAGCCTCAGATAAAAATGTATAAAATATTCCGTAGCACTAAGTACAATTTCATTATTACAGTATAAATGGCTCTTACAGGCCAAGTGAACATAGCCAAGATTAAAGGATCCATTACCTCACTAGGAGGATAAGTAGTAAATTCTAATAGGAGGAAAATACAAGTACTGTAATGTTTACAGGATTGGTTTCCAATCTCCTTTCCCGTTTCTTAGAGACCTAACCTGAAGCTTGGAGCTTTTATTCACAAGTCTCTCCCCCTCCCCCTTCCCACCCTCCCCGCCTCTGTCTCTCTCTGTCTCTCTGTCTCACTGTCTCTGTCTGTCTCTGTCTGTCTCTCTGTCTCTCTGTCTCTCTGTATCTCTGTCTCTCTGTCTCTGTCTCTGTCTCTGTCTCTCTCTCTCTCTCTCTCTCTCTCTCTCTCTCTCTCTCTGTCTGTCTCTGTCTCTCTCTCTCTCTCTCTCTCTCTCTCTCTCTGTCTCTCTCTCTGTCTGTCTCTCTCTCTCTCTGTCTGTCTCTGTCTCTCTCTCTCTGTCTCTGTCTCTCTCTCTCTCTCTCTCTCTCTCTCTCTCTCTCTCTCTCTCTCTCTCTCTCTCTCTCTCTCTCCAGTGCCCTACTGAATTCCTAGGCCATCAAGGTCTAATCACAACATAGGAAGGGTCAGATTTATGGACTTAGCTTTGTTCTAGAAGAGTCGGGAGCTTCATGAGTAGGAAAGGGGGTAGGGGAAGTTGGTACTTTTATGGTTGCTGTGACAGAATACTTGGCAAAAGTAACTCTTTAAAGGATTTGCTTTGTCTCATGGTGGGAAGAGCATGGTGTCTGGACCATGAAGCTGGTCCCACTCCCTTTGCAGTCAGGACATGAAAATAAACCACCATGATAGACAGTGTATGCTGCGGCTTCACAGGCCTTGGATCAGCATGTGAGTGGGATCTGTGACTGTTAGTGAGGAAAGAAAAGCTAGGCCATGAGATCAGAACCAGATGGACTCAGTACTCTCTCCACCCAGCAGTACTGGCTCATATTGAGAAAGCCAATTGCCCAGTTTTCATGGAGTCTACAATTGTTTAACATGGACTTTGTTAAAATCAACTTCTGTGAAGCTAGGAATAAAAATTATATTAAAAAATGAGGGAGATGTGAGTTCGAAACTCTTTCATTTCCCAAGTTAATTACTAATCTGTATGCTCTTTGTTTATTAATATTTTTGCTATGATTAAAATCCTAGGTCCTGTGTGTTATTGGACAGCTCTTTCCCTGCCCATGTTCTC
Source organism: Rattus rattus (assembly GCF_011064425.1). NCBI lineage: Eukaryota > Metazoa > Chordata > Mammalia > Rodentia > Muridae > Rattus > Rattus rattus. Next base: position 217,272,489 of record NC_046155.1, on the reverse strand, counting down.
TGAGCCGGTAGCCTGAAATTGCCTGTGGTAATGCCCGTGTGAATAGCAGGAAGCGACGAGAAAACATTTATTTGTTATTCCAAAATTTCCAAGCGACTTGGTGAAGAGACATTGGTGAAGCAGTTTCCAATGTGAGCCTATTATGCTTCATTTCTGTTTGACTTATCCTGAACAAAGATGTTACCCCACATTCGCGTCGGTCATTTACACGTGGTTCTACTTACTAACTTCCTCCCAGCATCCTTAGCGTTTCTTCATATCCAGCACTCAGTGACTCTCAGAGCATGGCGGTAGGTAGCAAAAAACCCGTAACAGGTCACGTGAGAGCAGCCAGGCAGGCCCATCTATGTGAAGACTCGTGCACGCTTGTTTCTTCCGTTTACCCTCACCAGTCCCACTTCTCAGATTTGTGCTTAGTTTCTATGGAAAATCGATGCATAAAAACATTCAAAAGGTAAATGGCCAACACTGAAATTCAGCCTCACCAAACTTTCCCGAGGCATCACGTTCCTCTCTCCAGTGGGACATACTGTTACATTTTCTTATTTTCCTTTCCAGATACAGTTTAAGAATATACGGTGTTGCCTGAATCCTCTGTCCTGCCCAGAGTCCCCCTTGGAGGCAGTGGGTGAGAAGTCGTAATCAATAACTCAGACTCTGTGTGCAGGCGAGGATAGGTAGCAAGCTCCTTGATTAATCCTTGGGGGAGTGCCCTTTATACCCTCCATCCATGTCCCATTGGTCCCAAGCAAGTGTCTCCACCAAGTGGTAATTCCTGATTGGCTGTCATTGACTGCATCACCAATCTCTGGGCTCTCAGGCAGGCTTCAGTTTGCTCCTCATGCAGAAGTTGCCCCGTGGCTCTAGGGCTCAGTTTACCTACGTTTATGCGGAACCAGCCACCACCCCGGCAGCGGGGCTTTCTGTTCTGCCTCAGATACAGAACATATGCCAATAAACAGTGTGTGTGTGTGCGTGCGTGCGTGCATGCATGTGTAGTACATGTATGGGTACAGGTGTTTGCATATGTATGTGACCAGGCATGTCGAGGACACAGGTCAATTCCTAGTGTCTTCTTGTATCACTTTTCACTTGGTTTCTGAAATGAGGTCTGTTGATGATTCTGGAACTCATAGTTCGGAAGGACTAATTGGCCAGCCAGATCCGGGAATACCCCCATTCCTGTTTCCCCAATTGTGAAATTACAACATGTATCTAGGTCTTCACTGAAGGTCTAAATGCACATCCTTCTGGCTGGAAAGCAGGTACTAAACCCACTGGGCAACTTCCAGCCCTTGGCCATGTATTTCAATACTAACGCTGATATACTTACTGTGATTTGATGACTAGAAGTATCTTACAGAGCTTAAGATAATATGGATAGTTCAGTGAGAACCAGGAAAAGTAGTCTAATGAAAAGCGTAGTAAGTAGTCCAAAGGTCCGTATACCGTAGAACCTATCAGTTCCCTATTGATAGATATTTTAACTTGCTCTTTTCCTTATATTCTTAATATTATGTAATATTACTGTAGTGAATACCTTTATAATTGCCACTTCCCTAATGCTTGTTTAGTGTTTTGCTATAAGATTATTTATCAAGGAGAATGAATTCAGTGTAGTAGTCCATGATGATCAGAGCTAGTTCAACTAACTCACCAGACTATTTACTGAGTATCAACTGAGACCAGCGCTATCATTCTATTTGAGTATTAACTATTAGTAAAATGTGTCACTTTTTACTTTAAAAATCCATTAGTGAGAACACACATGGTATGCACTCACTGATAAGTGGATATTAGCCTAAAAGCTCAGAATACCCTAGATACAATCCACAGACCACATGAAGCTCAAGAAGGATGACCAAAATGTGGATGCTTCAATCCTTCTTAGAGGGGGAACGAAATACTCACAGGAGGAAATATGGAGACCAAGTGTGGAGCAGAGACTGAAGGAAAGGCCATCCAGAGACTGCCACACCTGGGGATCCATCCCATATGCAGCCAACAAACCCAGTCACTATTGCTGATGCCAAGAAGGGCTTGCTGACAGGAGCCTGATATAGCTGTCTCCTGAGAGGCTCTGCCAGAGCCTTACTGATACAGATGAGGATGCTTGCAGTTAACCATCAGATTGAGCACAGGAACCCCAATGGAGGAGATAGAGAAAGGACTGAAGGAGCTGAAGGGGTTTGCAACCCCATAGGAAGAACAACAATATCAACCAACCAGACCCCCCAGAGCTCCCAGGGACTAAACCACCAACCAAAGAGTACACATGGAGGGAGCCATGGCTCCAGCCGCATATGTAGCAGAGGACGGCATCGTCTGGCATCAGTAGGAGAAGCCCTTGGTCCTGTGAAGGCTCATTTCCCCAGTGTAGGGGAATGCCAAGGTATTGAGGTGGGAGAGGGTGGATGAGAGGGGAAGCATCCTCATAGAAGCAGGGGGAGGAGCCTAGGAGAGGGGGGAACAGGGAAAGGGGATGACATTTGAAATGTAAATACATACAATATCCAATTAAAAATATATTAGTAACCTGAAAGGAAATTTTTTTTTATCTCTACAGAACAAGAAAGTACTTGACAAAGTAAAAGTGAAACAATTAAAGGAATCTAAGTTACCTTGATCACAAGTGTGACTTACTTTTTAACATTACGGTAAACAAAACCATCTCTAAAAGTATGTAATGACAGCTAAAGCAAACCGTGCATTAGTCTTACCACGACGGCAACAGGTAACAGCTATTCGCTGAAGTAATGACTGTTTGCATTGCAGTCTTCTTTCTCCTAGCATAGTCCTCTCTCTGTCTGGTACAACAAGCTCTACACATTACTCTGTGATAGCCTAACACCCTTTCCCGGGAATTGTCTGTAAACCCTTGGAGAGAGCCAACCTTGAATTGATAACACCAGCCACCTTCTCTGCTAATAGGAGGATGGCATAAAAATATCTGTGAGCGCGGATAAGCTTTTGCGTTTATAGTTTGGAACCAAAGGTCTAGAGGAAAGAATTTGCTGCAAAGGTTTCTCTAAAATAAAAATGAAATTAGAATGAATCTACCTTCTGAGCAAAGAGCTTGAGAAAACTGATAAACTCTGGAAATAGTTGTATAGGGGGATCCTGGGGTGTTGTGGATCCAGGAGAGTCGCCTGAAACTTCCATGACCTTTTACTCTGCTATAGCTTCATTTCCCTCTTTAAAACTTCCTCAGTGTCTCTGCTAAAATTATAAAAAACAGAGCTCAGTCTCATTTATCTTGCACATGCGTGGGGCTCTTTGTAAAGGCCCCATGGGGATGTCTCCATTCTACTTTTCCACACAGACCTTTGTCTCTAGCACAAAATGTATACCCTTGAGACAGGTTAAATCCTCTCACGTGTACTGGTTCACAAGCTTGGAGTGTTCTTCCCCTAGCTGTACATCTCAAAGCCTTCAGAATTCTCCTCCAATCTTACATTCTTTAGGAAAAATACAAAACACCCTAACCTTTTACCTGCTTCCACTTCCTGTTTCCTGTGTTCCTACAATTCTTAATGTGACATTTGTGTGGCAACTCTGATAGCTAATTGCTGTGTAAAACCATTCCTGGGGAGATGCAAACAGATATCTACTTACTCCAGGTAAAGAACCAACAGAAGGCCAAATAAAAGATACTTCCAGAATGCAGTTTGGAGAACCAATGGGTTTCTTGGGTTACTTACAGGAGGAGAAATAACCCAAAGACCGGTAGGGTGCATTATCAAAACTCACCCCACATGGGTGACCGCCAGAGAGCTGGAAACCTGGAGCACAGTGTGGAGCCTACAGATGGAGGGCCCTCTGCTTTGTCTACACCAGTGGTTCTCAACCTGTGGGTCGTGACTCCTTGACAAACTTCTACCTCCAGAAGTATTTCCATTATGGTTCATAACAGTAGCAGAATTCCAGTTGTGAAGCAGCAATGAAAATAATTTTTATGTTGGAGGGTTTCACAACATATGACATGCAGCATTAGAAAGGTTGAGAACCACTGTTGTACACAGCACGGCTGGTTTCTGCTTTTTCCGGGCAGCCTAGCTGTCCTGTCACTTCCTGGCAATTTGACTGGGCTGAGCCTCTTTTAGGAAGCTCAGTTTGTACGAAAGTCTCTCAGTCTTTACTGATAATATATGCTTTTGGGGAGAAAAGCCCAGTTTCAGGGGCCTCCTGAAGCCATTTTAGGTTTTTACTTCCAGAGCCCTGCTTTTCCGTAATACCCCGAGTTTCAGTAAACTCCCCCCAAGATGAAAGGTTCTCATCCCAGAGGGATCTACAACAGGATACTAATCAATTCATGACGCTTGTCAAGTTTCAGAAGACTATGATTTGCCAAATTTATATTTTCTCAGGGAGCTCTTCTCAGCCCTCAGGAGGATCAGCGTGCATGTACACTGTGTATGTGTGGTGTGTGTATAGGTGTGTGTGTGTGTGTGTGTGTGTGTGTGTTGTGTGTGTATGTGCATGGTGTGTGTGTGTGTATAATGTGTGATGTGTATGTATGGTGCTGGGGTGTATATATGAGGTGTGTGTGTAATGTTTGGTATATGAGTGTGTGTGTGTGTGTAGTATGGGAATATATGTGTGGGGTTATATGGGTATGTGTTGTGTGTATGTGTAGGGATGTGTGTGTGTGTGTGTGTGTGTGTGTGTGTGTGTGTGTGTTTGGAGATCGGTGCTAATGCTTTGAATCTGTGGGTGAAGTTCCTTGTCCCCAATTGGTATTTGATCTATCAATAAAGGTGGCAGCGCCAATGGTTGAGCACAGGGCAGGACACCTTAGAGTTGCTAGGATGAAGAGAGAGATCACCATATTTGGGGGAAAGTGATCCCCCTACAACTCTGAGCAGACTCAGAGTTGCAGAGATCTTCAAAATTTAGGCAGAAAGGAAGAGGCTCACAGAAGGGCAGCCTGGGCGTCTTGGGCAGCAAAGACCAATGGGCATCACAGAAGGTAATCAGGAAGGAGTGCGGGGGCCGAAGGGGTACGCTAGCTGTGGGAGGCTTAGAACTGCCCAGCCACTGAGCCGGTAAGACATGGTAAAGGTAAAACTTGTGTGTGTGTGTGTGTGTGTGTGTGTGTGTGTGTGTGTGTGTGTGTGTGTGCGTGTGTGTGTGTGTCTGTGTGTGTGTGTGTGTGTGTGTGTGTGTGTGTGTGTGTGTGTGTGTGTGTGCGTGTGTGTGTGTGTGCGTGTGTGTGTGTGTGCGTGTGTGTGTGTGTGTGCGTGTGTGTGTGTGTGTGTGTGTGTGTGTGGGCCAGTATATCTAATCTTGATGCCTCTCTGGCCTGGCCTCCTGGGCTTCCTAGAGCTCCCTGAGAAGGCAGCGTCCCACGATCTGGCTAAGTAGGATAGGCTGTTGCTGTTTCCTTTGTTTTTGATCAGAGCTACCACCTCCTTGATTTTGAGCTGTCTCTCTAAATGACGATAACACCCATTGCAAATCAAAACAACTCTGAGATTTCACCTCACACCAGTGAGAATGGCCAAGATCAAAAACTCAGGTGACAGCAAATGCTGGCGAGGATGTGGAGAAAGAGGAACACTCCTCCATTGTTGGTGGGGTTGCAGACTGGTACAACCACTCTGGAAATCAGTCTGGAGGTTCCTCAGAAAATTGGACATTGAACTGCCTGAGGATCCAGCTATACCTCTCTTGGGCATATACCCAAAAGATGCCCCAACATATAAAAAAGACACGTGCTCCACTATGTTCATCGCAGCCTTATTTATAATAGCCAGAAGCTGGAAAGAACCCAGATGCCCTTCAACAGAGGAGGGATACAGAAAATGTGGTACATCTACACAATGGAATATTACTCAGCTATCAAAAACAACGATTTTATGAAATTAAGAGGCAAATGGGTGAAACTGAAAAATATCATCCAGAGTGCACTAACCCAATCACAGAAAGACATACATGGTATGTACTCATTGATAAGTGGCTATTAGCCCAAATGCTTGAATTACCCTAGATGCCTAGAACAAATGAAACTCAAGACGGATGATCAAAATGTGAATGCTTCACTCCTTCTTTAAAAGGGGAACAAGAATACCCTTGGCAGGGAAGAGAGAGGCAAAGATTAAAACAGAGACTGACGGAACACCCATTCAGAGCCTGCCCCTCATGTGGCCCATACATATAGAGCCACCCAATTAGATAAGATGGATGAAGCAAAGAAGTGCAGAAGTGTAGATCGCTCCTGAGAGACACAGCCAGAATACAGCAAATACAGAGGCGAATGCCAGCAGCAAACCACTGAACTGAGAACAGGACCCCCGTTGAAGGAATCAGAGAAAGAACTGGAAGAGCTCGAAGGGGCTCAAGACCCCATATGTACAACAATGCCAAGCAACCAGAGCTTCCAGGGACTAAGCCACTACCTAAAGACTATACATGGACTGACCCTGGACTCTGACCTCATAGGTAGCAATGAATATCCTAGTAAGAGCACCAGTGGAAGGGGAAGCCCTGGGTCCTGCTAAGACTGAACCCCCAGTGAACTAGACTGTTGGGGGGAGGGCGGCAATGGGGGAGGGTGGGGAGGAACACCCATAAGGAAGGGGGGGGCAGGGGATGTTGCCCGAAAACCGGGAAAGGGAATAACACTTTCAAATGTATATAAGAAATATTCAAGTTAATAAAAAAAAAAAAACTGTTGCTAGAAGAATAGCTAGAGCTCTGTCTAAAATAACCATCCGTTCCACCAAAATTGGCCATTAGGATCAATAAGCTGCCTGTCCCGTGTGTTGCCCTCTCTCTACTACACTGCAACAGCGTTTGTCACATAGCCCCAAATCCCTTTATGATGACTGTGTAAGGTCAAAGACAGCCAGCTACAAAAAGGAGCCCAAAGAAACTGCGCTTGGAACTTTGCTAGGTACTGGGCTGTATTAGAAGTGGGGAGGAAATAGTGTTTGATTTTTATCGGCTTGCCAGGATGAGGAGATGGCCGCCTCTTTCAAATTACATCTAATAGTCACCCGCTAAAACAGTCATCACACTCTGTAGCATGGATATCTTCTATTTCTTGGGGTCACTGAATTGGGCTAACGAAGTGCGGGATGATGTCTGACGTGCCTTTGCTACAACTGTTTATCCTCGGGCCGATTTAAGTAATTTAGGCAAGAGGACTGGACATCTTGCTGCTTAAGGGCTCTAAAATTGGTCTTTGCCTTGTCAGTGAGAATAGTACCAAAAAAGATCCTAAGCATGCAGACTCATTCTAGAAAGCAATGGTGTGTGTGTGTGTGTGTGTGTGTGTGTGTGTGTGTGTGTGTGTGTGCGCGCTCACGTCACACATGAATAGTCAAGATAAAATGAAATTATATACAAAGACTGCCATTAAGGGAGAAGCCAGGGATGGGGGAATCTCCCCACTCTTCCCCCGTTCTCTCTTCCCACCCTTGAAGTGGGCTGGACAGGACGGTTTTCTACAGTTCCAAAGCCCTGACACAGTCACTTGTCACAGGTACACCATGGCCTTGAGGCTCCCCTGGAATGGCATTAGATCCTCCCTACTCTTCCTGGGCATCCGGGTTGGAGTCGTTGCCAGTAAGGGGTTAATCTGAGCCCATGCACACAATACTAGAGGCATCCGCATGGAGGTCTACAGTTGCTGCATACGCACATTTGGCCCATGTTTCCAAAGAGGCCGTAGCTGTTACTGCGGAGAGCACACTGCCTGCCACTGCTGGACCATTAGTATGGAAATGAGGCATGTGTGTGACAGGTGGCCTTACAACCAACACAATTAACTTTCTCCATTAGCCGATGCTCTGACAAAGCAGATGCAGCATCAATAAGTGCCCCCTCCCCCGCAGAAAAGGAGCGACACATTGCAAAGCCCTTATTTATAAGGAGGGGCAACATAATTTCTTCTGCACACACCGAGCTGACGGCACTGGAGTTTGCTTTTGTCCGGTTACAATGGTTGTTTGTTTTTTAACGTTTTCCTCCCATTAATATTGCAGCGCCCCCATAGGCTAATTAGGGTCTCCCCAAGTTTTCAAAATCCAGGTCCTCTGGGCTGGGCTGGGGGAGCAAAGTTGGGAAAAGCAAGCTGGGATCTTTGTTTCCAGAAAGGAAATACAGAGATTGTTTCCGACTTTGACTGCAAACGGAGGGATTTCACTTCTGCTGTTCATTCTCTCCAGCAGCTCCGGATAATTGCCAGAATCTCAGAAGTCGGGATCTTAAGGAAAGGAAGGCCAGGAGAAAATGGAATGCTTCTCCACAAAGACAAATATTGTTGGGAATTTATCAGTATTGTAGTAACAATAGCAAGGAGAAATCTAATAAAAAATTCTGGAGCCAGAAACTTTTATTTGGAAGGGATGAACAGTTTCTCATTGCTCTCATCTTGTTGTCTAAGATAGCTAACGAGCTTGTCTGTTGTTTTCCTACTCATTTGGGAATGGAACTGTATTTCAACGGAAGCAAAATGTAACTCTGATAATATTGCCGTCATTCAAAAAAAAAAAACAATGAAAAGAAAAGAAGAAAAGAAAGTGTTACCTTTACAGACCATTGTGTATGATAAGGGAGAAACTTGCCTCTACACCATGAAAAAAATTGTCATATAAAAGATGTAAAATTCTTACAGACATTTCTTTTATATCTACTATTATTTCTCTTGCTTCACTGGTCTCACACATACTAAAACAGTCCTTTAGAAAAGAACTATTTTGCTTCATCCCAGAGATGCAAGGATGATTCAACATACACAAATCAATAAATGTAACCCACCATATTAACAAACCAAAAGACAAAAATCATACGACCATATCATTAGATGCAAAAAAGCCATTGACAAGATCTGATACCCCCTCATGATAAAAGTCCCAGAGATATTAGGGATACAAGAAACAAACGTCAACATAATAAAGGCAGTTTACAGCAAGCCCATAGCCAACATGAACTTAAATGGAGAGAAACTTAAACTACTTCCACTAAAATCAGGAACAAGGCAAGGTTGTCCACTCTTCCTAGCTATTCAACATAGCTAGAGAAATCTTATGCAACAAGGTAACTGAAGGAGACCATGGTGATACAACATGACAAAGAAGAAGTCAAGATGTCTTTGCTTTCAGGTACTATGATACATAAGTGACCTGGAAGATTCTACCAGGAAACTCCTACTTCCAGCTGATAAATATTTTCAGCAAAATAGCTGGATAAAATTAACTCACAAAATTTAGTAGCCTTCTATTAAAATAGCAGACTGAGAAAGAAATCAGGGAAGCAGCACTTTTCACAATAGCCTTTATATATATGTATGTGTGTATGTGTGTGTATATATATATATATATATATCAAATTATTTTGAGGAAACTCTAATCAAGCAAGTGAAAGACTCGTATGATTAAAAACTTTAAGATAATTAAAGAAGATATCAAAAGATGGAACTATCTCCCATACATTTGGATCAATAGGATTAAGATAGCAAAAATGACCACCCTACCACAAGTAATCGGAAGATTCAACGCAATCCCCTTCAAAACTCCAACATATTTCTTCATAGGACTTGAAAGGACGGTTTTCAGTTCCATGTGGAAATACACACACACACACACACACACACACACACACACACACACACGCACGCAGGATAGCTAAAATAATCCTGAATGCTGAAGAATCTGTTGGAGGCATCACCACTCATGACCAAGTCGTACCATAGAACCGTAGCAATGAAAACAGCATGGTGTTGACACAATGCAGACACATCGATCAATGGAATTGAATTGAAGACCCAGACATAAATCCAGGCATCTATGGACACCTTTTTTTTTTTAAAAAAACTATAAAAGTACACTAGAGGCAAAAAAAAGAAAACATCTTCAACAAAAGGTGTGGGTCAAACTGGATGGCTACATGTAGAAGAAACCAAAAGATCCATGCTTTGGATCTCCACCCAAAGCTCAACTCCAAATGAGTCAAAGACCCCAACATGAAGCCAGATACACTGAAGATGATAGAGGAGAAAGTGGGGAGTAGCCTAGAGCTCCTTAGCACAAGGGGAGACTTTCTGAACAGAACACCATTAGTACAGGCTCTAAGATCAGCAATTATAAGTAATACCTTACAGGACTAAAAAGCTTTTGTGTTGCAATGCACACCATCACTTGAAGAACCAGCAGCCTCCAAAATGAAAAAAAAAAACCACCAATTATATACCTACTAGATGCCAAATATCTAAAATATATAAAGAAGTCAAGAAACTAGATATCAAGAAATCAGCCCAACTTTTAAAAACGGGGTACAGATCTAAACAGAATTCTCCGTAGAGGAAACTCAAATGGCTGAGAAGCACTTAAAGAAATGCTCGCCAACCCTAGCCACCGGGGAAATGCAAATCAAAACTACTTTGAGATTTTTATCATATACCAGTTATCAATAAAACAAGTGACGGAGCATGCTGGCAAGGATGTGGAGAAAGGGGTCGCTCTTTCATTGCTGGAGGGGAGTACAAAAGAAATCAGTGTGGCAGTTTCTCAGAAGATGAGAATCAATCTACCTCAAGATCCAACTATAGTATTCTTGGACATTGTGATGGTTTGAATAGGTATGGCTTCCATAGACTCATGTTTATAAATGCTTGGCCTATAGGGAGTGGCACTATTAGAAGGTGTGGCCTTGTTGAAGTAGGTGTGGCTTTGCTGGAGGAATGTGTCACTGTGGGGGAGGCTTTGAGGTCTCAAATGCTTAGGTTATGCTCAATGTGACACACAGTTTCCTTCAGCTGCCTGTGCATCAAGATATAGATCTCTCAGCTCGTTCTCCAAAACCATTTCTGTCTGGGCGCTGCCATACTTCCCACCGTGATGATAATGGACTAAACCTCTGTAACGATAAGCCAGCCCCATTAGATGTTTTTCTTCTTTAAAACTTTCCTTTTGTCATGATGTCTCTTCACAGCAATGAGGATCAGGCTAAGACAGGTAGGTGTACACCCAAGGACGCTTCATTCTACCACAGAAACACCTGCTCAGCAATGTTCATTGCTGTTCTACTCATAACAGCCAGAAATTGCGAACAGTCTAGACATCCATCAACAGGGGAATGGATAAAGAAAATGTGGTACACAATGTTCATTTCTGCTCTATTCATAATAGCTAGAAATTATGGCGTTTTCAGGTAAATAGATGGAGCTAGAAAAAGAAAGCATCCGCTCTGAGAGAAAAAAAAATCTCGAATGAAGTAATCCAGACCCAGAAAGTCAAGTTTGTTAGGTCTATGTTTATACGTGGATTTTAGCTTTTAATTCAACAATAGCCAAACTACCGTCTTCAGAGCCACATAGGTTAGGCATAGGGTAAGGAACCTAGGGGAGAGGGGTGTAGATAGATCTCCCTAGGAAAGGAGAATAGAACAGTTATGAATGGGGGGAGGTGGGTAGGAAATGGCAGGATAAAATTGGGAGGAGGAAGGGTTGTCAGGAGAGGAAATATGAGAGAAATAGCTAAAATTGAGAGTCATTTCAGGGATAGTTTGGAAACCTAATACAGTAGAAGTTTCATAAAATATATACAGATATAAAGGCTGTCTAAATGAAATGTAAAATAATGGGGGAGACAGAGCTACGACTGGACATCTCTTATCAGATGAAGCTTTCAATACTGGCATTAGGGTACATATAACTGAGTGGCCAACCAGAGCCATCTCAGGGGGACCTACAAACAAGTCAGAGCATTGGCAAGATGGTTGGGGAATTCTAGGCTATCACTTCAATAACAAGGCATGGAACAAACGCTATTTAATTATATCTCTGCCGATCACTGTTCTCTGAGACTTTGCATTTCTGCCTGTAAGGACTACTGCAGCCTTCCGAGGAGGCTTTAGATGATGTATAGTTCGCAGTGATGGTTTCTTGACCAATTATGTAAAATACGAGGTTTCAGATCCGAGAAATAATATTGGTTCTCAGGGAAACAAGAACTCCTGGGCTGGATCTCACAAACTGCTGCGTTTGGTGATAAAAACAGAGGGTGCGTTCTTAGAATATGACATGCAAATGATCCGAGTCATTCGAGGCAAAACTGGATCCTCTACATAAGCCCCTCCATTCCACACAGTGTGCATTGTCATGGGGATTAGGCAGAGCTCAGCTTTGCAAAGGATTATATGATATCGTAGAGGGACAGGGCATTTTTTTTCTCTTTCTTCATAGTTCTTGCCCAGAATGCATATTTCTGAAATAATCTAAAGGTTTGCCTCCTTTACTCCAGTTCCCATAGTGCTCAGAAAGAAAACGACTCTATCTTTTCTTTTATTAATTGAACATGTAGTACTTTATCATTTCACCAACAAAAATACGGAGACTTGATTCTCAACATTTCTAAAGAAAACACAAGTAAATTATTTCCAAAGTAGAACTGTTCTAAGGGATAAAATGCAGACACCGAAGGTCACGTGTTGCAAGATTCATTGATATGCGATAGAATAACATTAAGCTGGAAGATGTGGTTCCAAAGAAGAGTGGGTGCCCACCTAATGCGTGCAGTCCTGTCCCTGGGGAGTGGGGGGCGGGGGCAGGGTCATAATTAATGAGCCCAACAGACAGAACAACTACTGGTCATGCCAGGGCTGCAGGGGAGTAAGGAGAGGGTGATGCCTTGTGAGTGATGGATTTTATTCTAAGCAATGGAGATGCTTTTATAACCAGGCAGAAGTGGCTTTGAAATCCAGATAGTTTGACCAGTCAGAAAAAACGAAACCCAAAACATTACATATACTAACGATCTCGTAAGATTTTATTTCCCGGAAACCAACTGAAAAGTAGTTTTCAGCACAACTAATTTCAGACATGTTGTGTACAGTGCAATAATTCTTACCTCACCTGATTTGTGAATACACACAACATACCATGAATGGCTTCACATATGTGCACAAGTACAACCCAGGTGGATAAATATCTATGGAACATGTTTTTATTGGCAAGGAATTACATCATCACTCCTGTGGATGCCACAACAAGGAGGTGGGTGGTGTAGAGTAACGGAAGCATGGGGGATGCTTTAGGAAGGCGCATGCCACATACGTGTTCATGAACAAGGCATAGGAGTGCCATGGTGGGCGAGTAAGATGGGACCTTTAGAAAACATTTTTATTGCATTTCTGTCTATCCCTGGTGAGGTATTCAATCTTTTTAAGTGCTTGATTTAACCATTCACGTTTTATCTATCATTCTTTACCCTCAGTTACATATATTCTGTTTCTTGCCTGAGAGGCTCCCATTGTGCAGGCATCAGTGAGATGACTCTGAGCCCAGAGAAGTGTATTTATTCTTAAATACAAAGCCTCTGACTTACTAGCTTGTAATACATGTATGGCTGAGCCCTCATGGATGAGATCAGGATGCTTTTACTGAATATAGTATGGAGGGCCGCATCATATAAGGAACATTTAAAACATACACAGGACTTATCTTTGTCTCTCCTATAATCGTTAATTGCGTTCAGAAAAAGTAATATGCCTTTAGAACCAACGGATTATAACTGGGTCACCCATTTTACTGAATTAGGAATGAGCTCAGCGTTTAAAGAGGATGAGAACAGCGTTCTACAGAAACGCATTTAAAAATGTAGCCTTCCAGCAAGAATTCAACTGGAAATACCTGTGACTGGCAAAATAGAGTGTGGTCAGTTCGTAAAGTCTAGTGCCAGGATAGCAGGCACCGTGCTGGTCCTTGGGGTTAAAGATAATAACCTGAAGCTATTCAAATGCTAGGAAGGTGTTCATCGCCCCAAACTTAAGGAAAGCCACAGGAACTCTTTACTTCTAGACTCATTGGCTTGTAGTTTTCACAGACAGAGGACTTAAAAATAATACTAGGTTTAGTCAAATCAATAAGACTGTCTTAAAAAATAAATGGGAGAGTAAAGTATAGGGGTCCACACAAACACATACACTCAGGGGTGGGGATGGAGAGAGAAGAGGTAAGGGAAACAACAAAGCTACATTTTAAAAATATCATTACCCAGAAGATTAAGGCTTCTACCTCCAGAACATCCAAAGGTTATATTTAAAATGCCTGTTTATCAGAGTCAACTAGCCTGGACCCCTGGGGGCTCCCAGAGACTAAGCCACCATCAAAAGAACATACACAGGCTGGACTGAGGCCCCTGGCACATACATAGCATAGGTACAGCCCAGTCCTCATGTGGGCCCCCAACAACCAGAGTTGGGGCTCTCTCCCTTACGTGTAGCCTGACTGGGGGATCCGGTCCAACAGGGCTGCCTTGTCTGGCCTCAGTGGAGAGGATGTGCCCGAGAGTATAAAGACTGGATGCACCAGGGTTGGGGATACCCTCTCAGAGGAGAAGGGGAGTGGGAGTGAGGGAAGGGACTGTGTGAGAAGGGGACAGAGAGGGAGCAGCGTTTTGTATTTAAATTAATTAATTAATATTTTAAAAAGAAAAAAAATGTTTGTTTATCCATCCCAATGGCTGCGAAGGCAGGAGAGGCCAGTACCCGCCTGGGCCTGGCTTTTCCTTTTCTCACAGTAAGCAAATCCAGTCCGTTCTAACTAACTAAAGACTTGTTCTCTCTCCCCTTCATAAATGGGCTCTATCTACCTAACCATCAAGTATACTTGGTTAAACAAGCATAATGTGATGTTTTATCACTGTGATTATATAATTCTAAGGTGATGACTACATCCAAGTTATTAGGCGGCCAACCTCCCGGACTTTCTCATCTTCCAAAGCGCAGATTTCCCCCTTAACAGGTTTATGCTCCACAACCCAGAACCTAGCAAGCCCCAACCCGCTTTCTGATGCTATGAATTTGACTGACCTATGTTCCTCACGTCCATGGGATCATACACTATGTTTTGGTGATTGACTTATTTAATCTTCTCTAATGATCTACACCAGTGTAGCGTGTATTCGATACACTACCCGCTCAAGGCCCGTGCAAACTCTGTCTTGTTGAACCAGTCACGCCCTGGGTCAATACTTAGGCGGCTTCCATCTTTTGTATGTTGTGAATGATGCTCCTGTGACCAGGTGTCTACTCAGAATTGATTCTTGTTCCTTGTTTCTTTCTTGTTTGAGGCAGGCTATCTTGGAGCATAGACTCGCTATGAAACCTGGGTACCCTTGAACCCATGTCATTTCCCCCTCCGGAATTTCAGGGCCATGCCACCACGCCCAGCTACCTCCAGTCTTGACTGCAGGCTGGGTCACCCTTTTAGCACGTTTGCTTCTTTGTCCTTTGTGTGCAGTAAACTCAGGGCTCTCTCAGTTTCAGGGGCACAATGAACAGGGTACTGGGTAGAGATTAAGCTTATCCCTTTTCTTTGTATCCCAACCTTTTCTCCACATCCGCTGGCAAGACAAGATGGCGACTCCGAGGTCAGCATGGCCTTCTCCGGTCTAGAGCAAGTTGCCCAGGAGTAATAAACCTGTCTGCCACTTTTATTTACCTCTCTGCCTGAGGAGGCATCCCCTTCTTCCCACACCGAAGGAGCATCAGGCTATGACAGAGGAAACAAGTCACTCTTTAGCAAAATCGTTCCTCTTCCTGCTACTACGAACGTTTCTGAGTCTGCAGAACACTCTACGTTCCGGGCACTGCGGTCCCGGGTTTCACAGCCGTGGTAATGAGCACCCTGCTCCTGTGGGTCGGTTGGCATAACTCAGTTGTGCTGCTTTAACACGCATGACTCAATTACACAAGAGTTAGCTAATGAGCAGCGGGAAGAAGTTACAGGTTAAAACAAATGGCGACTAAATGAATCAAGCATAGCCTTTCAGATGCCCACCGTTCAACAAAGACTTGGCACGGCACTTTCTTCGCTGGGTATGAATCATTCAGATGAAAAAGGGGGACCAGGGCCACCTACGTTCAGAGTTTGTACAGTATGACCTCGAGGCCCGATGTCTACCAGAAGCTTCCTTGCAAAAGGCCAAGCCTGAAAGAATAAAGGGCTTACACATGGGCATTAAATAATTCTCTTAGAGATGCAAATTTCTAATTAGTTACTGTGGCAACTGGAGAGGCCTAGAAGTAAAGCCCCATCACAATGAACCTGAGAGTTTACTTTTTTGATTTACTCCAGGCCGGCAAGAAGCAAGGGGGAGGAAAATAAATATTGCTTTAACTGTGGACAGAATAAAGTGTGGCAAGCGGAGGGATCTCTTCCCCATCCCCACCCCGCCCCCTCTTTAATTCCTACAGGTCTAAGAAAGACATCAGGCTTGACACACTGTCCTGTGTAAAGAGAAGCAAAATTCTCAGTGGCTTTGGGAAATCATAGCTGTTGGAAACATGGCCAGAATATAAACACTGTTTCTTAACTTACTCTGAGATTTTTTACATCTTTAAGGAGAATGGAGCCTAAGATTGTTTCTAAACATGATCTGGGGAGGAATGATGTCAGTTTTGTTTTAATGTGTATGATTGGTTTTTTATCCTTTAAACATTATGCATAGTTTTTAAAACATTCTATTTAACATGAGAGAAGCAAAGTTTTATGTAGTTGGGATATCTACACATTCAAGAGTAATCTAATTTCTGGCTTTGAATAGCATACGACAAGAAAAGACAGAAGCATTCACGGAAAGTTCTGGAGCCTTAAGAATTAAGATTAAGGGGTTGGGGATTTAGCTCAGTGGTAGAGCGCTTGCCTAGCAAGCACAAGGCCCTGGGTTCGAAAAAAAAAAAAGAATTAAGATTAATTTGGTAAACTTTAAGAAATACAGAAATTATATTTCCTCTAATCTCATTGGCCAGAAAAAGTACTGTCAACAGACCCGGGTATCCTGTCTGCCTGCAGTTACATCTATGTCTTTCCAAAATGCCGTGAGTCATATTTAAAGTCACAGCATTTACTGAGCAACCCACATAAAGCCGAGGCGTCTTCCAGTTGTGCTTTGCTTAGGCTGTGAATCTCCAAAGTTAGCAAAATGAACGTTAGCGGAAATACCAAGTGTTCTGGGAAGAAGCGAGAGAAGAAAGAAAAACCAAAACCCTGTGCTCTTGAAAATCTCTTCCCAGCTCCCTGCACTGGAAAGTCCTGCATCCCCACCCCACAATTCTGATCAGAACTATTTAGTTTCATAATTAAAATGGTATAAAATAATGTTCATAGTTAATTTTTACCCCAGCAGAAGGCCTGAAGTGTTTTCACTTGGTACAATATTCCACCTGCAGGTCTAATGTTACCTTTTACTTCTATCTTTCAAAGTTACCTTTAAGCAGTACATGAAGCAGGGATAGGCTTAAACAGAAGTTGCAGCATCTTCCAATATAAAATGTAAGGATCTCACAAAAGGTAAGTATATCCCACAACTGTCTTTTTTTAAGTTAGTTGGGAATATAAGGGGTTGGGGATTTAGCTCAGTGGTAGAGCACTTGCCTAGCAAGCACAAGGCCCTGGGTTCGGTCCCCAGCTCCAAAAAAAAAAAAGAAAAAAAAAAGGGAGGAATATAAACATTTTTGCATATCATACCAAAGAGGAATAAAGACAGGAGATAAAAAAGCCTTGCCCTCCAGCTCTTCTAGCACAGTAGAATCCTGCAAAAACACATAAGTAACATTTAAGGGAACCAAAGGAAAAATACAGTGTAAATTCTCATCTTGGAAAAATACCTCTGCTTGGGTTGCAGAGGACAGAGTAAACGGAATTCCAAACATCTTTATCTCACACAAACAATGCCATGAACAACAATAACAAAGAGCTAAAACCGAGATGAAAACACACAGCTGGAAATCAAACCAAAAAAGTCCTGCTAGGTAGCAACAGAGAGACACAGTTTCCCCCAAGACCATCCTGCCTGGCTTGTAACACTCTCATGAAAGCCCAGGAATGCGGACTGTAACAGTAACTGTTAGAAACACAGCTGTCGGGTGCCACATCCTTTTCTGACTGTTCAGCTCCTTTTCTGAGCTTGGAGAGGTTTTTTTCCCTGTGCTGCCTCCTGGCACTACAGCATGAAGCCTAATTAAATAAAAGATTCTCCTGACTGGTCTCTTCTGGCCTACTTCTGCTCTGTACTGCTAGGAGAGTAGGTTGAGGGAAGGCAGCCACATGAAAGCGGAAACAGCTGAGCAAAGGTAGCCTCAGAGAGGCACAGTGGGTGCCACGCCTGTGGCAGCAGTCGCATCAGGAAAGCAGCTGAGGAGTCCCTACGTGTGAGTGGCCACACAGCAAGGACGGTGCGCCGAGGTGGCAGAGGCAACGGCCGGTGTCAGAAGAGAGAAGGAAAGAGGGGAGAGCTCAGGCTGGAGAACTGTGGGAGGTTGTGAAGAACCAGAGAAGAGAAGACTTACAGGGAACGACCTGCCTTCAAGGCCGAGTGTCTCGGACACCTCGGGGCCAAAAGCCATTACACTTGCCTACTGAAGCCTGGTTCCTTAATCCCATCAAATGTTTACACATTTCCAAAATTATGTTGCTTGTTATTGTATTTTTCCAATGAGTCTGTCAACCATTTAGCTTGCCAACTACTTTACTAGTTATCACGTGTGTCTACATAAGCTTTAAAGGAATAATTTCACAGCGTGAACTAGTAGCTCATGAAATTTCCTAGCATAGCCCCAACATACTCAGTTTAGAACTAAATACCTCAGTCCAAAAGGACTCCTAGAGCCAGAAATAACGTGGATGAAATGTTTTGTCTTAGTAATTATTTTCAGTTAAGTTATAACTCATGAGACTTAGTAACTAGTAAGACAAACTCAGTGTGTGTGTGTGTGTGTGTGTGTGTGTGTATGTGTGGTATGTGTGTTTGTGCATGTGTGCTATCTGTATTTGTGCATATGTGTGTGCATGTATGTGCATGTGTAAGTATGTGCATGTATGTGTGGTGTGTATGTAATGTGTGTATGTGTGTGTGTGGTGTGTATATGATGTGTGTATGTGTGCGTGTATGTGCATGAATGTGTGCATGTGTGTGTGGTGTGTATGTGTGTGTGTATACATGCATGTGTAAGTGTGTGCATGTGTGTGTGCCTGTACGTGCATGTGTATGCATGGGCATGTGTGGGTGTATGTGATGTGTGTATGTATGTGGGGTGTGGTCAACAGTGCTATTTTCTTATGACAATGTCCATCTACTTATAATTAAATTAAATTAAAGATTAACTTTGTATCATCTATTGCTAAATCTTCTTCCAAAGAGAATCCTTATAAAATACTTTTGAAAACAAAACATTTTAGCTTATAAAAGAAAAGTGTGGGTATGTAAACACATAAATATTTCTAGAAATAAGCAAAAATACTGACTGATTTTTTTTTCAAACTTCAGTTATATTTTATAAGACTAGGGCATGCCATCATCTACAAGTACAAACTAACAGAACATACCTCTCTGAAGCACACACACACACACAAGCACACACACACACACAAACACACACACACACACAAACACACACACACACACACACACACACCCCACATACTCTTGTCTTGTACTTCATAAAATTTTCTGATTTACTTGAGATTGTATGGACATGTTAAATAAATAATTGTCCTTGGTATGTAATGAGAAATCTATATGGATGGTATGACAACCTCACCCAAAATTTTAACCCAGAATTGTTCCTTTCTGAAGGAAACACAGGGACAGAAAAATGAAGCAGAGACTGAAGAAAAGGTTATCTAGATTCTGCCCCACCTAAGGATCCATCCCATCTGCAGACACCAAACCCAGACACTATTGCTGATGCCAAGTGCTTGCTGACAGGACTCTGGTATAGGGGAGCCTGATATAGCTGTCTCCTGCAAGGCTCTGTTAGAGCCTGACCAATACAGATGAGGATGCTCGGATGCTCATAGCCAACCATCAAACTGAGGACAGAGACTCCCAGTGGAGGAGACAGAGAAAGGACTGAAGGAGCTGAAGGGGTTTGCAACCCCATAGGAAGAACAACAATATCAACCAACCAGATACCCCAGAACTCCTGGGGACTAAACCACTAACCAAAGAGTACACATGGAGAGACCCATGGCTCCAGCTGCATATGTAGCAGAGGATGGCCTTATCTTGCATCAATGGGAAGGGAGGCCCTTGGTCCTGTAGAGGCTCAGCGTAGGGGGTTATTGGCTGGGGCAATGAGGTGGGAGTGGGTGGATAGGTGGAAGGGCACCTCATAGAGTCAGGGGGAGGGGAGATGGGATGAAAGTTTGTGGAGAGAAAACAGGGAAGGGGAGTATTTAAGATGTAAATAAATAAGCAATATAAAATTGTAAACAAAAAAAAAAGAAAGAAAGAAAAAAAGAAAGAACCTCTCCTAAAACCTAGAGGGACAAGAAGTCACCCACCTTATCAATAGCTCTCAAATGTAAATTAGGTAGCCGCTCCTGTCTGCACTTGCTTGCCAAGACTGTGAGCATCCACTGAAAGGCAGGTAAATCAACTTTCTTTCAAAAGTTTATCCAAAATGTCTTGGCTTTAGACTATTTTACAGGAGATTAATGTCCTTTGTGGTTTGTTGAGTATTATCAATGCGAGCAGCTTTCTGGCATGGCCTAGGCCATCCTCCTATATGTTTAATTCTGTATTCCTGTTAGTGGCTTCCTGCCTCAGGCAGGGCAGGCTCCAATCTGAAGTGACAGTTGTGTTTCCAGGTTAGAAAACAAGAGTCCAGGAATAGATTTTTAACCTGTTTGTCTACTCTTCAATGCCCGGTGTCTTTGGGATGAGAATTGGCTTAAAGTGACATAAAGATTATATTTCTTCTTGCTAAAAAAAAAACATTTTAGACGCACAGTCAGAACAGATAATGAAAATAAAACAGAGAGAGCAACAGAGAGACTAAAATGATGGGCTGTCAAAGACTATATACATGGACTGACCCTGGGCTCCAACCTCATAGGTAGCAATGAATAGTAAGAGCAGAAGGGGAAGCCCTTGGTCCTGCCAAGACTGAACCCCCAGTGAACGTGATTGTTGGGGGGAGGGCGGTAGTTGGGGGAGGAAGGGGAGGGGAACACCCATATAGAGGGAGAGGGGGAGGGGTTAGGGGGATGTTTGCCCGGAAACCGGGAAAGGGAATAATATTCGAAATGTAAATAAGAAATACTCAAGTTAATAAAAAAAAATGATGGGCTGTGTTCTCAAACTATGAGAATAACTTCTTTTTAAGTTGCTTTTATTGAATATTTTTTATCATAGCAACAAGAAGAATAACTTATAAATGAGGCTCGAATTTTAAAATAGTTTGTGGCTCAATGGGCAATATCAGCAGAGTAAAAAAGCAACCCACAAAACGTTTGTAAATTATATGATAAAGGATTAAAATCTAGGCTATGTAAAAAAAATCTGGATCTTAACAAAAGAGAAACAAGCCAGTTCAGAAAAATGGGCAAGAAATTAAAGTAAGACGTTTTCCAAAGAAGATGCAACACACAATTACATACACATGAAAAAAAAAATGTTCAGCTTCAATAGTCAAAAGAAATATATATCAAATCAATAATGGGACATTAGTTCATACCCTTGAGGGTGGTGCTCATTAAAAATGTGTTAGCAAGGATAAGTAGAAACTGCTGTGCAACGCTGGTGGTTATGTAAAAGGTGTAACTACATATGAAATATTTCCCGTGTGGTTCTTTGGAAAAATGAAGCATAGAATGGTTTATGGTATGATACAGCATTGGTTAATTTCAACTCCCACCTTGACACATTCTAGAACCGCTTGGAAGAAGTTTTAATGGAGGAAATGTCTCCATGGGTTTGACCTGTGGACAAATCTGTAGGGGGTTGTCTTGACTGTTAACTGATGTGGGAGATAGATCCATCCAAATGGAGTCAGCACCAATCTGCAGGCGGGCCCTGAGCTGTAGCTGAGTAGAGAAAATTACCTGAGCACTGAGCAAGCCAGGATGTACACACTGCCCCCTGTTCCTGACTCTGGATATGATATGGTGAACTGCTTGAGTTTCTGCTTTGACTTCCCCCAAAATTAGGAACTATAGCGCTTAACTGTGAAGTTAGATAAACCTTGTTCTTCTCTGTGTTGCTTTTTGCCACGGTGTTTGTCACAGCAACGGAAATGAAATGAACGGTTATATAGAGATCCAGAAGCAAGAATTGTATTTGCACACCTAAGTGCCCAGTGGCATTATCAAAGATTGCCGAAAGGTGAAAGTGCCCACAGACAGATGAATGGGTAAGTGGTCCATATGCACACTGGAATATTTTTCAGCTTCAAAGGGGGATTGCTGGGCTGGAGAGATGACTGAATGGTTAAGAGCACTGACTGCTCTTGCAGAGGTCCTGAGTTCAATTCCCAGCAACCACATGGTGGCTCGAAACCAGCTGTAATGGGATCTGATGCCCTCTTCTGGTGTGTCTGAAGACAGCTACAGTGTATTCATAAATAAAAATAAATAAATCTTTTAAAAGAAAGGGCAGGGGAGGATTGCTGACATGTGCATGGGTGGATCTTTGGAACATTATGGAAAAATTAAATAAAACAGTCGCAAAAGGATAAACATTATATGATTCTACTTACTGAGGTATCTAGAATGGTCAAATTCACAGAACGAACTCGGAACACAATACCTCACACCATGACATCTGGCATGATGAGTCTTTCACTGAAGGACAGTGAAAGGCCTCAGACAAGAGTGTCTCCTGCCCTGTCTTGCATCCATCTTTTCCTCCCAAAGCAAGTCAGAAGCCAGAATCCTTCTTCCTCAAGGAAGATGGCAGGAACTAAAGTACCCTCCCCGAGTGCCAGCCATGAAACCTGCAAAGATTGCCTTCTTCTTCTCTTGAAGGCTGTCATTCTAGAAGAGTCTTCCCCATACCCAGGGCTACACAGAACTGAACAGAGGTCTCATTGAGTTTCCCTCTTATTACCATTAAATCCCACACTCTTGTCCAGTCACATTTCTGCAGGGCAGAACCTAAGCTTCAAAACAGGCTAATCCCCTGGCTCCGTCGGTCTTCACCCAGAAGCGTCCTGAAATTCACAACTTTGATTAGATGTATTGTGCCTTTCTTATTTTTCTGCTTGTTTGCATTACAGGAGTGTCTGCTGTACTTTTCCAAGGGCTGGAGAACGGCAAGACACCTTTCTAACTGTATACTAGTTTTATAGAATAGAAAGGGTTTGGAGCCAAGGGAACAGGGAAAATTGTTCGGTGGGTATATATATTCTCAGCTATGGAAGATGAAACGGTTAGGTGTGGATGGGGATAATCGTTATTGAGAAGTGTGACTATGTTGTTGTAAAAATATAAAAAATAGAAAAAGTATTGTTTGTCTTTTATCCCACTAGGTCCGGCACCACGGTGCCCCAAGATATCTGCTAGATATCTTGGTGGAAACACATCCCAAATCCCACGGTGTTGGCCCAGTGTCTCCAGCCGCCGCACACTTTCCTACACTCAAACCATCACATAAAAGAACACACAGCACAATAATCTTTGACCCAATTGATAAGATATAATTGCCCGCTTAATCATACAAAGCCCAGTTCCATCCATCCCTTAAGAACATTCGTAACAACCTGTAAATACACAGAGCGCAATCTTTACGTCAGGCTCCATAGTCCTGCCAAGGCTTCTCGCCTTCTCCTCTCTCCTCCTTCCTTTGCAGTCTCCTCTTCCTTCAAACTTCTCTCCCATCCATCCTTCCTTCTCCTCCAATGACAGACCTCCTTCTATCCTATCCTGTACCTGCCCCTCACCTGTACTTTACAAATTCAATGGGGAGAAGGTTCCGGTGAGTCCTGAGTATGTGACTAGGCAGCTGTCCTTGGGGCAGTGGAATTAGCATCAAAATACAGACAACTCCAGGGCAAACCACAACGTGACTACAATGCAGGATGCTGTTCTAAGCTTACCGATTATTAATGGTAAGTTCATGTCGTGTGTGTCTCACCATAATGAAATGAGGAAACGACCGGCGAAGCAGCTCAGGAAAGGTGCTTGCTGCTAATCTGTTGATCTCATCCTGGGAATCATATGGTGGAAGGGAGGCCCCATCGACTGCTATGCGTGGGCTACATTGTCACATATACAAACCAACACATGCAGCAAACACGAAATAAACAAATACATAAACAAATGTTAAGAAAAGAAAAATTTAAATCGTGACTATCCTTTTTAAAAAAAAAATATCCACGATGGCAATAAGAATGAATGGATTGTTTGGAAGTTTTGGAAGTCACATACAAAGGCTGACTGTCAGCCTACAGCGTAAAGTGTGAGAAGAGGGGGAGGAGGACAGGAGATGGGGGATGCATAAGATAAAATACGTCACATGCGTAGATGCAAATGTCAGAGAAAATTATTATAAAAATGACTCATAGAAGGAAGCCTTTCATTTTGAATTCAGTGGGCATGAAGGTTCCTTCCTAAAAGTGGACCTGATCCAGTTTCTCCTGGCACCTACTGTATAGTTAGGCTAATTGCAGGAGAGGGGGGGACGCAATTCCTTTCTTTGAGCAGTGCTAAGGATTCTAGCAAAAGCCTAGGGAAGTGGTTGAGATTAAAAATTCCACTTTCAATCTGCTTCACTAGATAACTCTCACTTAAAGGACAGAACACACACACACACACACACACACACACACACACACACACAGCCAGTAAAGCATGAAGATGAAAGGGGGTACCCACTGTCGGTGAAACAGAAAAGACCCTTCTCTAGGTCAAGCTGGGCTTCTAAGGAACTGCTTGCCAACAAAAGCAATCTTAACGCACTAACGTGAGGGGTTTTCCTGCCTTTGTGGTCGTTCCTGTCTTCGCCGTCCCAATTCCCTAGGGCCCTAGCTGGTACCTTTCATTTACTGTCCTCCCCCTGTGCCGACCCCTCCCCCCTTGGCCAGGTTGGATGGCCCATTGGTGTGACCAAGACAGTGGCTGCTCATTTCACCACCATGAAAGGGCTTAATGATTAAAAG